>NW_020202028.1:0-2010 GCF_001531365.2 Cynara cardunculus var. scolymus
AGATGTTCCAGACCTACTCATTGGAGTGATGAAAAGGCTACAAGTCCTTCTACAACAAAAGTTAGTAAAGGTTCGTAGCGATAATGGAACTGAATTCAAAAATGCCAAAATCGATGACTATCTCTTCGGTGAAGGCATTACTCAAAACTTTTCATCAGCAAGAACTCGACAACAAAATGGAGTAGTAGAACGGCGAAATCGAACCCTTGTGGAAGCAGCAAGGACCATGCTCGCTTCATCGGAGTTACCAATCACATTCTGGGCTGAAGCTATTTCCACAACATGCTTCACCCAGAATCGATCAATCATCAACAAGAGACACCAGAAAACCCCATATGAGCTCATCAATCAAAGAAGACCAAACGTCAAATATTTTCATGTATTTGGATGCAAATGCTTTGTATTCAACGATAGATAATATCTTGGCAAGTTTGACAAGAAAGCCGATGAGGGAGTCTTTCTGAGCTATTCTCAAACCGCCAAAGCCTACAGAGTCTACATCAAAAGGACTAGAATTTTTATTGAAAGCATCAACGTGTCCTTCGATGACTCTACCCCAATGACTTCTGGACACAACAGTTCAAAACTCGGACTTCAACGAAGAGCATCTGATTCATCACTTAGCAAATCCTATGAATCAGAGTTGGCTCAATTATTTGAAGACATCTTCGAAGAAGAAGTAGTTTATGGACATGAATATAATGCAAAATATATATCCAGAAGCAATGAAGATCATGCAGTCTCCAATGCTGTAGGTACATCTCTTACAGAAGCTCATGCTACATCATCTACTTCTCMTATGTCTTCAAATCATACTCAAGAACCAGAGTCTAACTCTAGAGATGATCTCGTTGAAGGGGAGCAAGCAGTTCCATCAGTCGATGAAGAACTGCATCATGTTGCTTCAGAACCTCAATCAAACACCAAGTGGACAACAAGTCCCCACATCACCAAATCATTGGTGATCCAACCTCTGGTGTCAAGACGAGATCTGTTACTGCAAATGAATGCCTCTTCGCCAACTTTCTGAATATGATAGAACTAAAGAAGATTTCTGAAGCCCTACAAGACCCAAACTAGATAAACGCAATGCAAGAAGAATTACTCCAGTTTGAACGAAACAAAGTATGGTCTCTTATGCCTCTACCCAAAGGGAAGACGGCCATATGAACCAAATGGGTCTTTCGAAACAAGAAGGACGAAGATGGCATTGTAATAAGGAACAAAGCCAGGCTTGTTGCAAAAGGCTATCGCCAGGAAGAAGGCATTGATTACGATGAGACATTCGCTCCCGTCGCAAGACTTGAAGCCATCCGAATGTTCCTAGCCTATACAGCACATAAAGGCTTTAAAGTCTTTCAAATGGATGTTAAGTCTGCCTTCCTCAATGGCAAACTACAAGAAGAAGTCTACGTGCAGCAACCTCCTGGGTTCGAAGATCCAAAACATCCAGACTATGTATATTTTCTGGATAAAGCTCTTTATGGGCTCACGCAAGCACCCACAGCCTGGTATGAAACTCTATCTACCTTCCTCATCGACAATGGATTCAAAAAAGATACAATCGATACAACTTTCTTTCTCAAGAAGCATAAAGGTAACATTTTACTTGTTCAAATATATGTGGACGACATCATATTTGGTTCTACAAATGCAAAACATTGTGAAAAATTCTCAGAGTTGATGAAAAGCAAATTTGAGATGAGTATGAAGGGAGAACTTAGTTTCTTCCTTGGTCTTCATATAAAACAAACTTCAAAAGGAATTTTCATCAACCAGTCCAAATATGTGACTGACCTTCTAAAGAAATACTCTCTCAAATTCATTCTAAAATTCATCATCGATGAGAACTCCTATGGCTACAGGAGTTAAGTTATTTGCTGATCCATCAGGCAAATTTGTGGATGTCACAACCTACAAAGGCATGATTGGATCATTCCTGTACCTAACTGCTAGTAGACCTGATATTATGTTTGCCACATGTCTTTGTGCAAGATATCAATCAAATCC
>NW_020202028.1:2530-4724 GCF_001531365.2 Cynara cardunculus var. scolymus
TGTAAGGTACCATTTTCTAAAAGATAATGTTGAAAAAGGTAACATAGAAATGTATTTTGTTCCCACTGAGATTCAACTTGCTGACATTTTTACAAAAGCTCTTGATGAGAAACGATTTTTATTCCTAGTCAGCAATATGGGTATGCTGAATCTCACCACTTAGAGGCAATAATTATCTTCAAACCAGCGATCTTCAATATCTCATGGTTATGTCTATAATTGATATAACATCTTAGCCATAAAATTCCAAGTATCCTAAACCAGAGCCTCTGGTCATAAAGACCAGTGCCTCTGGCTGTTTAGAATAACTTCGATTAAAATATGTCAAATATTATCTTTGGAACCAGAGCCCCTCTAGTCCAAAGCATATACTTGGTATTTTTTTTTTAACCAAGTCTTTTTCTTCAAACCAGAGCCTCTAGTTATATAGTCCAGAGCCTCTGGTCTCCAAAACTTTGAGACGTCCCAGTCTCAAACCTTGGACTCTCATGCATCTAAATCTCATTCATTCTTTGACCCTTTGGTCCAAAGCTTATACCTAGTTCTCATCACTAAGTATGAACTCACCAGAGCCTCGGGTTCCAAAGACCAGAGCCTCTCGCTTCCAACACATAATCTCTTTTCTTCCAACCAGAGTCTCTGGTTCTAAAGACCAGAGCCTCTGGCTTTAGACTCTTTGCAACCAGCGCCACTCTGGTTTCAAAGAGTTTCCTTTTATCGCACTCCACATGACCTTCACCATTTCCTTATTCCCATTCATTGCATTCACAGCCAGAGCCTCTGGTTCTAATGACCAAAGCCTCTGGACTCGCAATCTTTCTAACCCTCCCATCACATTCATTGCATTCACTACCAGAGCCTCTGGTTCTAAAGACCAGAGCCTCTGGACTCGCAATCTTTCTAACCTTTCCATCACATTCATTGCATTCACAACCAGAGCCTTTGGTTCAAAAGACCAGAGCCTCTGGCTTTGTTTTCTTTGCCACCAGTGCCCCTCTAGTCTCAAATACCTCTCTACACTTCCACTTAGCATTTTTTTCTCATCTTTCAAAACCAGAGCCTCTGTCCCCAAATTTATTAAGTTTTATCTTTGTAAGGGGGAGTTTTTGATACTTTCAACATTCATCCACATGTATCACTTGAGGGGGAGCAATCTTTTTCACCTTTTTCATTTTGTGCATTTTGCATTTTCCATCGAGAGTCTCTGGTTCTACTATCCAGAGCCTCTGGCCACTTAAAATGCTATATATATGTAATTAACCAGAACTCCTCTGGTTCTACATAATGGATTGTCAAACCTAACAAGAGCCTTTGGTTTGCTAACCAAAGATTCTAAATCATGCAAATCCAATAATACATATATGAACATCATTGATGTTAAACCAGAACTCCTCTGGCTCCTCACCCAATGGGTCATGCCTAACCAGAGCTCCTCTGGTTCCATGACAATAGATTTTACATTAAAACTCATCTAAATTAAAAACCATTTTCAAGATTATACAAAATTGCAGCTTTTGTGACTAAAAACTATATAACATGGGTTTTTAGAAGACCAAAACTTCGTAATTAGTATTAATCTTACAATTAGATGAGATTTTAAATTCAAAATATTTTTTTGGGAAACGTCTTCACCAAGATATTATTTGGAATAAATCTTTATTTCAAATAATGCACGACGTCATACTACCACGCGCCTGACACCGTACAGGCTGTCCCCCATGAGCCGTTTCAATTTCTCATCTTCCCTAACCGCAGCTTGACATGTGTCAAATTCATTAATGGCACGTACTATCACGACAGCTCACGTTCTTCAAATCATATCACCAAAACTTAAACCGTCAAAACTTTTCAAGATTATTATATTTTAATAATCAAGAAAACATTTCCTTTCCCACCCCACCACCCCCACCCTCAACTCACCTATAAATACCCTTATTCCACATTCATCATTTCTTTACGCCTTCAAAACCTGCAACAAGACTCCGACGAACAAAAAACCTGCAACTTCCACAAAAAATGGCCTCCTCCACTTCACATGAATCCAACAATAACGATAGCCAAGTACAGTCAACAGACGCTGACAGTCGCGCACTTGTCTTTTTGCCCATGAAACCAAACAATCATGCCATTGAACTGCGCAACACCCTATTCGACGACCGTTTTGCAATAATCATAGAGTTCTTCAAGAACTGCA
>NW_020202028.1:5344-9215 GCF_001531365.2 Cynara cardunculus var. scolymus
AGATTCATGCGGCCGTGATAAAAAAATGCAAACTTCAAGCCGCAGGAAAGCCCCTCTCTACAGTTCTCTTGCCCCGCTTCCTTGCCCTTTTCATTGGGGACGCGATGAGGAAGCACGGTCTACCTGTTACGGAGCCTTTCACTCCAGTCTACAAGATGCAAGGACACCGACCAACCCTCTCGAAGGAGGGATACAGCATCAATCGACCGTTGTCCTGGGCTATGCTCACTGTCATACCATCGACAAATGAGATACGCCAGACCTATGAACGCTCCATGCTGTCCCAAAAACCGAGGGCAGCTACCCCAGAGCATTTAGAGTCGTCCCCCCTCCAAGCGAGGGAGCACAAGCGTCATCTTCATCGGACGATGAATATGAAGATGATGATTATGCTACTCGTGCTTCCCCCAGCCTTACTCATACAATTCCTCAATCCACTTCCCAAAGGGCAACACATCCACTACCCCTGGCGATCAAAGCCAAAGGGGTATTGAATCAGGACGACCCAGTGCAACCCCAACCCCAGCCAGCCATCCAGAGGCCATTCTTCGGGCCTCTGGAGATGGACAAACCGAGGAACCACGTTTACCATCACCCCTCTCTCAACAGAGAGGTGATGAAGAGATAAGAGCCCCTTTGCCTCAGAGCTCGCCACATCCCATCACACACACAGAAGCATGTGTTGCTTCTGACGTTGAACCCATAGATCGTTTACAGCGATCTTCCCTTCATGCACCTCGCCCTTTGATATTTGATCTATCAAAGGGGACACACATTCGCTTCACTTACTCGGCCTCTGAAACCGAGGAAGAGGAAGCTGATGTAGCAACATCACGAGATAGCTCTTCTCTCGAGGGCTATCAAAGACATGATCGAAGTCCTTCGAGGCCTATATTCGCACAAGGACAACAAGGCGCTTCAGGAACAGAGGCAACACCTGCAGCATCCATTGCTACAGGGGTTACCCAACAAGCCGATCTGGTCACAAAGCCAAAGTTCCAAGCCTATGTCGATACAGTGACGCGGTCCTTAGATAACCTTAAACTCCTCATACAAGGGATAGTGGACAACCAACCCTCAACTGATACCTCAGACCTCCACCAATCCCTTGCAATCCTCCAACACCATCTCACCCAAATAGAWACCCAAACCCAAGCCAACACAACCCGCCTACAAATGCTCCAACAAACCGTCACCCAACACCACAATACCACATCCTCCCTAGCCACCCAAAAAAACCAAGTCCTTATCCAATCCATCGTAACCCTCACGGCTCAGGCAACTGAGGCCGATGAAAATCTCACTGTGAAATCCAAAAATCATACAAACATGATAAGATCTTCAAGAATTAAGATGAATAGAATAGTAGAAAGAATATCTTCAAAGATTGATTTGATTGAGAGAGAGAATATTACAGCTGAAATCTTGACTACAATCTTCTAATCACTTGGTAATGACAATTACAAGGAAAAAACTATTTATACTAGGAAATAGAAAAGCTATACTATTACAATATAAAACTACACTAAGGAGAAACTTGAATACAACTTTAACGCTCTTACTCAAACCTAACATTCTCCCCCTTTGGATTCAAGTTTGGACTCTTGTGAATTTCGTATTTCGCAGTCCAAGAATTTTCTCCAATCTTCTCAAAGCATTCCTATATTGGATTTTCTCCTCGAGCAAATTTATCGCGTTGACCAACAAATATCTTTCCTTGGAACTCATCCGTTCTGATTCAGCAGCTTTATCATTCATCACCCTTTTCATGTCAAGTGCCCTTCTCACTAATCTTATCGTACCATCAGAATATTTATTCAGCTCGCTAAACTTCATGAATTTCTTTACTTGAAGTTGAGCAAAGTAGATGACCCCGAACTCTGGACTTTCAAGAACCATATAGACTGGATAGCCTTCAATATCTTCTAGTTCTTGATTTGGTCTTTTAAGATTGATGATCCGTTGATTGTCTTCAAGGCCCATTTGCACATCAATGACCATTGCCAGCTTTACATGACAACGTATAAATCTATTGATAGCCTCAAGAGCAATCAATTCTCCTTCCTTTCAGTTCGTCATGTTTCTGAGTTCAAAGTACATGTATTCAAGGTCATCCAAGAATAAGTTTGGAAAATCTGCTTTGCTGAACCTCCAAATCTGACCATCCTGCCTAGTGACTATAAATACAGAATACCAGATTCTTAACAACTTCTGAGCATCAATTTGTTTAATCGTTACAATTGATATGGAATGGCACATAACCTCTGGTGAAGATTTCAGTAGGATCAACTTGTTCTCTTTGAGCAGGAATGTCTGACACATCAGATAAAACTGCAGTGGAAGATTTTGGAACAGACTGACGGTCTTCTTGAACAGGAAAGACTGGATCTTTATCATCTATATCAGCTTCAAAGTCAAAATAGATCCCAGTCGACTCGTCAATGTTGTCAATATCTTCTCCAAAATCTTGCTATCGATCCAGAGTAGTAGAGAACACATCGTTGAATCCTACGTTGACAGACAAGTCCAATAACATCCTTGTTCCTACTGTGGAGTCCGCTGGCTTTTCAACCATTGGCTCGATCGTAGGACTTGTCTCCATATCTTCATCTTCAATTTCAATGGCCTCAATTGTTCTTTCCCGAACTGATTTCGAGGCAGAAGCTTCAGCAATAACGTCTTGAGTTGATGGCTCCTCACCAAGCCTTGCACCTTGCTCAAATGTCTCGGCCAATTTCTGTCTCTTTCTCTCCCCCTCATGACTATCTGGATCATCCTGATCGTCATGTCTTTGTTTGAGAGATATGGCCTGAGACCTGCAAGTTTCTTCTAAAGTAGACACCCGTTCAGCTAGGGCATCCATTGAACTTTTTAGATCTTGGGTATTGGATGTGATTAACTTGCTAACTTTAGAAAAGCTAGAAGTAACCACATATTGAAAAGCCAAAAACTCGGAGGCTCTAACAAAAGGGTTTACATCTAATTGTTGTCGTAAAAGTCCAACCAAATCTACATCCTCAGCATCTAGATTTTGAGATGCCATCAATTTTGCATATAACAACGATTTCAGTTCATCCACCAATTGATCTGGTACTGACAGTTCAGGAACATGTTGTGGTGATGGCACAGATGGTGGCTCTTCTTCTACAACTTCCTTCCCCTTCAAAAGTCTTTTAAGACTGGCCATTTGAGCATCGAAATTATCTTGAACAGCCTTTAGGGTGCCGTCCAGGTATTCCCTTGACACGAACTCGGGTAAACTCACTCCTGGTTCACTTAGAATACCAGTTGTAACAACAGTTGAATAAACTGCTGTGCCTACGTTCAATGTTGGTGTAATGTTATCATTGGTAGGACTTTCGATCTATCCTTGTGGAATGTCGAAAGACACCACTCTGGTCGTTCCAGCAAGTTCACTAAGAACTGCACTTGGAGCAACAGATGCTCCTGACTCATGTGTACCTAAGTGTATCGGCTCTAGACTCGAGGGGCACAGAATCGAAGTCATAGGCTGGGGCAGCGGCCTACTTATTTCAATAACTACATTCTCCAATTGAGAAGTAGTTAGCATATGAGCTCTATCGCCTTATGAAAATGAAACAACTGGTTGTTGAGAACCAATTGAGTGGATGGGTCGGGTGTGCATTTGCATAGATGGGCTAGCTATGTCTTGTTCAATACTAACATTCAATGAATGAATGTCAGTAGCAGATGTGGTTGCCCGACTAAGTGTTTCAGCTTGGAAAGGAGCTTGATCTTCTTTTTATGCTCCACTCTCACCCTCTCCATATTCTTTTTCTTCCCTTTCTCTGAACCTCTCTTCATTTTCGACATTAACACCCTCATCTCCTCCATCATCAGGTATATCTTG
>NW_020202028.1:9580-12131 GCF_001531365.2 Cynara cardunculus var. scolymus
AAGTTCAACCGGTTCTGGTTGAGCTATTGGATCTATCACTCGCCTATAATCTATTACGCACTGAGCGGTCTGAGCAGCTAAGGCAATAAGTTCTGGTGGTACTGACATTATAGAATCAAAGTCTTCCACTTATGTATGCTGTCGAATTCTGGTCATGGTGAATGTCGGCCCTTTTTCAGAATTTGATCTGGCCGGAATATCTTCGTTAGCATTCATCATAGCGTTAATAAATAATTGTAGAAACCTCTAAAAAGGCACAAATTTCCGAGCTTTAGACGGGAATCTTTTTGCATTGACCAGCTCTACCAACTCATTCCATATGACTAAAGCATAGTCATAGTTTCTTGAGAAGACAATACCATGAAAGAATTTAAGAAATGAGCTACTACAGGTATCTATGCCCACTGTCTTTGACGTCAGATATCTATTCAAAATTGAGAATAATAAGTGCCAGATTGAAGGTAGGAATCGTCTTTTGAATTGAGTTGGATTATTCAATTCTGCCGAGTATCCTAGACGTTTGATGTCCAAACACAGTTCTTCATCTGATATAAAGTCTTCAAAACCAGTAGAGCCTGGTCCGGGCAGACGAAGAATTCTTCTTAGACGTTTCAATGTCAGACGACTGACATRTTCGTCAACTTCTCCTTCAAAGTAAATGGTGTCCCCGTCTTTTTCCAAAGTGAGTGTGCTCCAGAGTTGTTGTAAATACACCATCGGAACAGGTGTATTAGCAGATAGAGAATATGATATTGGGTGGCCTTTCAGGATTTCTAGAATGATAGGGTATTCGGCTGGCATARCAAAAGAAAAGACATGGTTATTGGGTTTTATGTCTAGGTATTTTATCTGAGGGAAAAGGGTTTCTGAAGGAATAGGTTGGTTGGGCGGGTGAATGGGAATCTTATCAGATCTGACGGAAGGATCATGAGATTCCTCATCAGATTGATGTCGCTATTCCGCCATTAACCTGTAAAAAATTGTAAAATACTAGAAACCATTTTATTCAAACAAAATACAACACACAAAAAAAAATATTAAACTCTAAAAAAAATAAAACAATTAAAAAAAAACTAGTCACGGAAAAAAAAATAAAACCTCAAAACTAAGACAAACACTTAGGAAAAAAATAAAACTAATTGACCGGATTAGAAGTCCGGACAACATACGAAACAACCTAACACTTAGAAGAAAAGAAAGAGAGAAAAAAAATGGTTGTGACCGGATTAGAAATCCGGACAACAAAGAAAGTATTCACACACAAAATACCAAGTCTTAAATGAAAAGAAACTAAATCGGACAATCATCAACCGGATTAAGGTTGATCGGAGTGAACTCCGATCATCTTGTCCGGTGACATATCCGTTCAATACGAAAAAATTCACACAATAAAATTTCAAAATACACACTAAAAAAAATCAAAATACACACTAAACAATCAAAATACACATAAAAAGAAATCAAAATACACAACCAAACAAAGATAAAACTGTTTTATATTTATGTTTATCCTTTTATTATTCATTTTCAGATTCAATATGAAGATAATATGCAGATTAAGTCCAATCAGTCCAAATATTCAATGTAAATCCAATACGATTAAGTTATATGAGTAGAGGAATCAAATGATATAAACCTTGATTAGCAAAGATGAAACAGTAGAGGAGATTAACAGAGTAATGAACTTTGAACGATGAACCAGAGATTTAAGCGGAGACGACGATGAATAGTAAATGGAGATAAAAAGTAAAAAGTAACAATGAGTCGACTATTTATAGTCAAAGTCAAAAGCCGTTCAGATTCTAAATCGCTCAAAACTTATCCAGATTAGAATAAATCGGTCAAGAGGTGTCCGATTTATGAGGTGAAAAATATCTAAGTGTTAATCCGGACAATAAATCGCTCAAGGCATGTACGATTTARAWGAATACCGRTCAAGACTTGTCCGGTTTAAGGATAAATCACTCAATGAAGAAAGATAAATCGCTCAAGTTAGGAATTAAACCGCTCAAGAATTGAACGATTTAAAGACTTGGAAAAATAACACAACAAACGATTTAAGGAATACGGACACATGAACTCATCGATTTAGTAATCCGCTCAATCCCTTGCAAAGTATATCTAATCTTATCCGGATAAGAGTTTATCATATAGCCTTTTGTCCGGATGTCTAAATCGGACAATAAATCGCTCAAGTGTTCTCTGGATTTTCAATAAATCGGACAAGCATTGTCCGGATTAGACTAAATCGGCCAAACACTTATATTTCAAAACTCAATTATCTTTCAAAAATTAGATATTACTTAAAATACCTGTAAGAAAAATATAAGCTGTTAGTTCAAAACAGATAAAATTCACTCCCCCTCAAAATATGATCAGATAAAATAAAACATACTCCCCCTCAAATATAGATTCCCACTATCAAGAAATTTAAAATCAGATAGAAAAAATTGAAATACTGACTTGTATTAAAAAATACAGATATTTGACTAAATGAATTTGAATTAAACCCAATTCAATAAATTGAACTGTTTTTAATAAAAATTCAAAT
>NW_020202028.1:13580-14690 GCF_001531365.2 Cynara cardunculus var. scolymus
AGTTTATAGGAGCAGGTTCAGGYGAAGGTTCAATATTAGGAACTAGGATAGGTTGAATAWCTGATTGASGTRGATTATTRTCAACTGGTTCAACCAACACCTCTTGCATTTCAGAAGTTTCACCCTCTTCACACTGAACGGGATTGTTCGTATTCTCCATTTCTATTTCTTCATAGACTTCTTCTGCTTCCTCTTCTGTTTCAGTTACGGGCACATCAGGAGATGGACCGGATAACTGTTGTTCAGTTAAATTTTCCTGATCAAAATAATAGACTGATTAGGCTTATTATCAAAATATTCTTCATAAAAGTGTTCAAATAAGAAATCTAAATCAGCTTTATCAGAGTTAGAAGACTCAGGTTGATCAGCTTTTCGCGTAGTGTTAATTATAAGACCGGGACCTGAACTGACTTGTTCAAAAGCCACATCAATGACTTCATCAAAAGATACATTCACGCTTTCATTGATGATTTTGGTCCTTTTGTTGTAGACCCTGTATGCAGCGGATGTTTTGGAGTATCCAACAAAAACTACTTCATCAGCTTTAGCAGCGAACTTCCCTCTGTCCTCTTTATCATTTAAAATGAAACATCTACATCCAAAACTCGAAAGAAATTGATGTTAGGTGTTCTTTTATTTATAATTTCGTACGGAGTGTTACCAAACCTTTTAATTACGAGTGAGCGATTTTGGGTAAAACAAGCAGTCGCTACTGCTTCAGCTCATAAGAATAAAGGAAGACCTGAACTAGTAAGCAATGTTCGTGCCGCTTCTACTAACGTTATGTTCTTTTTTCAACAACACCATTCTGTTGTGGTGTTCGGGCTGCCGAAAATGTATGAGAAATACCAATGGATTCAAGCCGAGTGTGTTGTTCTTGAATTCAGTTCCATTGGCTGTTCTGATTTTCTGAACTTGAAGTTGCAGATTATTTTGAACTGTCTTCAAGAAAGAAATAATTGTCTTGGCTGCTTCATCTTTTGACCGCAGAAAATGAACCCATGTATATCTGGAATAGTCATCGACTATGACCAACACATACTTTTTACCATTGATGCTTTGAATTCTCATAGGACCGCAGAGATCCATATGAAAAAGATGTAGAGGACG
>NW_020202028.1:17362-42077 GCF_001531365.2 Cynara cardunculus var. scolymus
TTCTTCTCGCCAAACTTGTCTTTGTATTCATATTTTGAGTCTGACGAGAATCTCTGGTTGTTCGAATGTGGCCTTTTTGAGAACTTCTTCTGGAATGCTTTAGTTAGCATTGCCATTGCCTGTTTGATCTCTAACATTTCAAAATCTAAATCTGAGCTGTTACTGTCTTCTGTTTCAGACTCACTTGACTGACTAACTTATTTTACTTACTTTCCAGATCTGTTTTTTAAATTCTTTTCCTTTCTCTCAGATACAAGAGCCAAAGGATCAGCAACTTCTTTTTCTTTCTTCTTTGCATTTCGGATTTCCAAAACATCTTGCTCATTTTGTTTCAGAGTTTCATAGATTTCATGAAAATCGATATCAGATAACTGTTTATTGAATCTGATATGATTAGCATATGGTTTCCACTCTAACTAGAGATTGTTAAGGAACTTAACATTAATCTCTATTGTAGTTTTAGAAACTCCATTATTTGTCAGTTCATTTAGCAGTCTGGCAAGCCTGTTGTAAATATCATCAAGACTTTCACCTTCTTTAGCCTTGAATTCTTCATAGGTTGAGATACAATTAGTAATTTTCAGCTGAGTTCCCACTTTCGAACCCATCATCATCTTTTCGATTTGAATCCACATGCTGTGACCTGATGATTTATGACTGTCAATACTGGTGTATATATCATTAGTCAGTGCTTCCATTATAAGACTTGCACATCACATCAACATGAGCTCTCTCCTTTTCTTTAGATGAATATTGATGCTTTAGTTTAGGAACTCTCTATGCAGGTATGCCTTCTACTAAATCAGCATCTATCTCTAGGAAGAATTCAACAGGACCTTCCATTAAAGATTTCATAATCAGATCTCCTTCTTTCATTCTCTCAACGAARTTAAGAAATCTGTCTCTCCACTGATTATAATCACCACGAAATAGAACAGGTGGCTTGGTATCAGTACCAATAGCCATTGCTTCTCGTGAACTCATCGTATCAATTTGTATGAAATAGGATCAACTGCAGTTCAAAGTTTGAATTAAAGGATCAGTTTACAAAAATATATCTGATAAGATCTAAAAAAAACTTCACACACATTCAACAGTTAGAACAATTTAGGCACAAAAACTTATCCTGATTAGTAATCCGGTCAAGCTTATCCGGATTGAAAGTCGGGACAACAAAGACTATTCAACAAGTTATCCGGATTAGAAGTCTGGACAACAAGTAAACTTAAATCGCACAAAACACTTAACCAGATTTGACAAAATATGCAAAATTCAGACGGATTAAGCAAAAAAGAAATACGGATAAGGCACAAAACTCAATTTGAATTAAAATTCTCAAATCGGATGTTTTCAACACTTAGTCAAAATTCCAAAATGAAAATTGGACGTAAAAAGTCAACAAGTCAACAAGTCAAGGTCAACTAAGTCAACAAGTCAAAGTACGTATAAGTCCTTTTAAAACAAATCGATGAAAAGTCAAAGAATTAAATCGATCAAATAGTCAAAATCCGTTCAATCACCAAAGAATGTACGATCAAAATTATAAATCGCTCAAGTAGACAAATGTACTAAGTCTTACCAAGCGGATTCTTTAAATCGCTTATTAAATCGCACAACTCTTAAACGACTTACCAGTCGGATTATGTAAATCGCCCACTAATCTGTTCAAGTTACTAATGACTTACCAGCCGGATTCTTTAAATCGCACAATAATCCGTTCAAGTTATCAACGGTTTATCAGACGGATTGGCTAAATCGCTCAATGATCCGCACAAGTGTTGTCCGGATAAACCTATATCAAACAACTCAAAATTTACACGGATGTTAAATCGCACAAGTATCAAGCGGAAACACCCTAAATCGCCCAAGTCTTAAGCGGACTAATATTCAACCAAAAACACAAAATTTCATACTTTTTACCAAAATTTTGGATCAAAACATGAAAAAAATATGAGTTTTGAAGAATATTTTCCAAAATACGAAAACTAAAATTTCGACTAAAATTGGTTTAAAACTTGCTTAAAATAAAAAATAGTGTGAATCAAGATTGTTCGAAATACAAAAACGAATCTAGCGATGTAAATCCTTACAAATAACACTCAAAAAATAACCGATTTAGGCTCAAAAACCCAATCTGGACGAAGAACACTCAAGAACAGTGATGAACATCATTGACTCAGATCGATGAATCTTCAAAAATTCGTGAAAAATTGTGCAAAATTCGTGAAAAATTGTGGAAAATTTGTTTAATCCTCTAATCGAAACTCCTGAAGTCTGCTCTGATACCAATTGTGAAGTATAAAAATCATACAAACATGATAAGATCTTCAAGAATTAAGATGAATAGAATAGTAGAAAGAATATCTTCAAAGATTGATTTGATTGAGAGAGAGAATATTACAGCTGAAATCTTGACTACAATCTTCTAATCACTTGGTAATGACAATTACAAAGAAAAAACTATTTATACTAGGAAATAGAAAAGCTATACTATTACAATATAAAACTACACTAAGGAGAAACTTGAATACAACTTTAACGCTCTTACTCAAACCCAACACTCACCTACATCATTACCCAACTACAAACCATCCTTCGGCACCTTCATTAGATACCCACCTCCATCATCTCCAAAATCTCTCAACCTCAACCACCATCCACTTCATCACTCGATGAAACGCTCGCAACACTCACCATCCAAATGGCCACCATACAAACCACCCTCACCCAACTACCCACCACCATACTTGCCCAAATCCCACAACCAAATCAACCCCCACCTCCCTCTGCAGGCCCATCCTTTGATGAAGCCTTCTCCCTCTTCACTGCATAGGTGAGGAATCTCATTGCAAACCTTCCCCATCCTCCAACATCCGCTACACCCTCTGTGCCACCACCACCAACTACAAACACAGAGTTTGCCACCAGAGCCGATCTTCGAGCTCTGTCCAAGGCACTCATCTCATCCTTCAATGAGATCAGTGCAAAGTTTGCCACCCGATCCGTTGAACCTACCACAACGCTGAGGAAGAGTCTTCAACAACAGCAAGAACGAACAAACACTCTCCTTCGCACCATGGAACAAAGACGCAACAAGGATCGGGTGCGTACTCTCGCTGACCACATTCGATTGTGGAAGAAGAACAGATCAAGAGCCTCCTGCTCATCTAGTCGCCCCCTAAAACAACGAAGACATGATGATCCAGACCCCGATGATCGAGGTCTTGGATCTTATGAGGGGGAGAAAGAGGTGGCGGCTACACATCACACTGAATCCATTGCACCACAACAACAATCATCATCACAACAACCACCCTCTACCGAACAAACCCAAACGAGGGAACCAGAGGCTTTGCCCTTTGATGATGAACAAGATATACATGTTCCCTTAGCTACAACCCCAAAACCCATCGTGTTGAGTTCATCAACCGATGAAGAGCCAACCACACCACCAACAGAAAYAAAYCAAAHTTTCACTTCCTCACCCACAACAAACCTACCTTTAACCCCTTCACCAACACCTCGCACAACTCAATCCTTCACCCTTTCTACACAACCAGAACCTATAACAAACCAACCCTCACCCCAAAAACCACAAACCCCAACAGAAACCCATGCACCAGAAACAACCCAAGCCCATGAAACGGAGCCAACCAAAGAAACCTTACCCTTTACCCATACACAAACCCAAATCAAAACATAACCCCCAACCTATACACAACCCTTAACCCATCAACTCGTGGTGCATGCGGATACTCCCTCTTCTTCAAGGCAACCTCCACAGGGCCTGGTAGATAAAATCATACAAAGCACGGAGTCGATGAGGAGACGTCCTTAACTGCCACCCAGGGAACCATTCATGATGGAAAACATCCATTAATATATGTACCAAGACTGCGATGAGAGTTTGTCCACCAACCCTCCAATCTTATCGCCTGAGTCTATGGACCTCTTACACCATCTATTCATCAGATAGACCGCACAAGCACCCCAGGCTGTCTTCTCGAATGATGGGATAAGGAGGGTCATAGACTTGAAAGTAAAGACATTTGCCAACTGAGCTATCCGGTACATCGAGTTCACCATAGAGAGAGCACATGGGCTAGTTAGCGTGTTCAACAAAAATGACCACATCAATCTCAACCCATACGACTTGATCGAGTTATATGCTTACACAACTCAAAGGAAGGATCACGGCATAAGATTTGGAATGACAAACCGAGCAATAGTGAAGACGATGGAATCCCTGGTGAAACACAGAGCCAAAGGTGATTTTGAAATTGCTTTTAGGCTAGGCATTGAAAGACTATCCTGCGCTCCTCCAAACGAAGACTTCCAGGGCCTGCAAGAGAAACGATCTACCTCAGTTCTGACTCAACCCGAACCTGGACTTGTTTACAAGAATGAGTTCGGGGTTAAAAAATTCTTCAGACTGACTAAAGCCTTCAAGTATTCAACAGATACACATGAATGGTTTCAGAAAATTATTAGAGAAAGACTGGGCAGAAACCATGTGCTGAGGGAAGTAGGGAGTCAGCTCATCCATGAGATATCGACAGTCATTGCATATCGAAGACTGCTCCTGCGCTTCAGAGAAATATACTCAGGTAGCTCGTGATGAGTTAAAAGTTTTTGTTTGCTTTGCCTTGATGTATTTTGATTCAAGTATTGTAAGAAATTTCATCACCCAATAAAAATTTGGAATTTGATGTTTTTCTACTAGATTAGTTTATGTTCTTCACAAGTGTGTCTAGACTAGACTATGTTATTTCATTACTTAGGGGAAGATTGTTAAACTCCACAATTCATAATGTAAAAAGTAATGAAAAACAATAAGTGATAAAGAACCAGAAGACCAATGAAGACATCAAGGCAGAAACGACTAAGTCTTGAATTCAACCAGAGGACCGATGGACAGTTCAACCAGAGGACCGATGGACAGTCCAAGGATGCGATTGAAAGAGCATTCTCATCGATCCTCTGGTCATCAACACTTAGAAGATTTTCCAGCACTTCATCCAAGCATGCAATGAAGATTTGAAGATAAGGATGAAATCATCACATCATGAATAACAGCTAGAGATGACAAGTCAACAGCTGGAATTCGAGTTTATCTCAATATTAGCGCTTATCCATATAAAAGATAAACCTTATCTGTTAATAGAAGATTTGCTAGAAAGTAGCATTATATARTTATCTTCTTATTAGCTGATTAGTATAAATAGGTGATTAGACCTATTGTAAAAAGAGTCGCTTTACGAATCGCTCTTACGTTTCTCAGTTTATAAAGTTTAACTTTTGAAGCTCAAGACTGTTCATAATTATTCTTATTTTTCTTCTCGAGTCTTCATAACTTCCTTCATAAAATCACTATAATTTGGTTATTCATAACTAGATTATTAGTGTTATTGAGAGATCTGGATTCAACACAGAGGCTCTGCTTTTAAGTCTTGAGAAAAAGCTCTCTCCCTGCATGTCAAATGTGAAGGCGTTGTCTCTTACTCTGAAGATAGACTTTAGACTTACAACTCTGGGTAGTTTACGCCTTAATCTCTGGGAAATTTGCTTACGCTTGTGTCCTTGAGGCCTGATTTCATTCTTCGTACATAGCTTAATAGAGGTTCTGCAGGTGCTATATGGTCATTCTGACCCTGCCTTCGTCCTTCATACAGAGCTTCATAGAGGATCTGTACTTGTCTTGAATAAGCGTTCTATCTCTGCATGTACTACCCAGAGCCTCTGATTCCCTTTGCTTCTCTCAGACAGAGGTATACAAAGGCTCTGCATGTATTACGTAGCGTTGCATACTGGATTTACATTATTCGTCTTCATTTAGAAGTTTTTCTGATCATCCAAGCACAGGCCGTCCTTTGTATATGTAACATTTAATTCTCGAATAAGAGCTCTGTCGATGCACATATTAAGCAGAACATTTTGTACCTCATGCAGAGCTACGTAGACGATCTGCATTTAACTCTGATATGCTTTTAAGATGTGCCACTCTGAATAACATGTGTTATAACTCTGAGGCTGTGCTTCAGCTATGTTATCCTCATTCGTAATTTTGCAGTCTTATTGGTGTGGACATTCTTTTTCTTTAATTCTGGAAATTTCCATCAGACTTGTCCCAGGCCACTCTGTTTCTATTCATAATTATTTAAAATACAAGCTGTCACTTACAGAGGGTCACCGCCTGTATCTCTAAGTTTTCAAGTAAAAGAGGCGGGATGCAAAGCATGCCAAGCCATGTGTCTTCCCCCCATACGCTATTGCATAACCGTTTCAGCTCTCAATGCTTCGTGCCGATTCTCATTTGATTGGCTATTACAAAATCTCTTTTTAAATTACCCTTTATTCCCCAAATTAAATTTTTCATGCTTTCAAACCCTTTCTCCATATTTCTCTCATTGTTGTCTTCTGCGAACTAAAAACCAACTGCCGCCATTGACGAATTGTGACCTCAAGGTTTCCCCTCTTCAATCGATATTCATTGCAAGTAAGTTGATTTAAGTCCAACATCTGCACACGAAACACAAAATCAACCACAAATTTATACATTTCTGTGAAACCCTAACTTTCAGCCAACCACAAACCAGGGTCATTTTGTTGCTCACAAACCTGCAAATGTCTACATCCGCATCAAACAATTCCCAAACGCAAACCACTACCCTCAAATCCATTGATGGATCTACTCACACCATTATTCCCCTTTCTCTAAAACCAAATAATCATGCACTTTGCCTCAACCTGGACAATTTTGACTCTAGGTTTCACCCAATCGTTGATATCCTTCAACATCATTTTCTAGATCCTACCCTCACGAACTTGGATGACGCCATTCCACAACGTTTCATTAAGGAATTTTGGCTCTCTTGCAACGTTACTGAATCGCATCATGGGGTTGTTGGATGATTCTATGCTCCCTTGACGAAAGAGTACGTTTTAGTGCGTATTTCCAAGTCGTTGTTCTCTCAAGTCTTACAATTGCCGACAAAAATGGATCTTGGCTTGGACGAATACACCCCTCTTCCAATCGGGGATGAGCTGGGTGCTTTCCTAAATATGTTGGGTTATAATCAACAAATTTCGGTATCCATCCTGTTCACATTGATGAATCGGTCTCTCACGGCCAAAATTGGTAGTTTGGACATGTGCTCCACTAAAATCACGCAGATTGTGTATGGGATATTCTTTGACCTGCCCCTCAATTACTCGTTGATACTTTACACAGAGTTCAAGGCTGTAGTTGTGAAAAAGTCCCATGAGGTCTCTAAGGGAAGAGAATTGCCAGCTCAACTCTTCCCATGATTTTTAGGTCTTCTTCTAAGACCTTTTGTGGAGGAGCACATGATCGACGTCTCAGGCCTTCCTGTGTAGAAGGTTAATGTACTTTTCGCATACAAACCTACTGTACATAAAGATGGCTATTCAGCTGAGAGGCCCATTCCAAGGAAGCTGTTGACCTACATGAAGACAAAGGAGGTAAGGATGAGTTATAGACATGTACGTGAGGCATTAGAACCAATAGCTCGAACCCCGATATGCATAAGGACAGCCCAAGAGAGGGAAGAGGCAGAAAGGCCAGTAGAGAAAGTGAGAATCGAGAGTGAGAAGGAGCAGAAGAAGAAGAGGGAAAAGGCTAAACAAATGAGGGAAAAGGAGGAAAAGAAAATGAGAGAGATGGGAGAAAGAGAGAGGCAGGAGCGAGATGAGCGAGCAAGGAAGGAGGAGGAAATAAGGAGAATGCAAGATGAAGCTATGCATGAAACATAACTGTCTTCAAGTTCTGATGCAGAGGAATCCAAGGAAGAGCAGGAGCATAGCGATGCTGATCAGGGAGGAGGTGTAGCAGCTGCTCTGCCTTAGAGCGAGCCAGAGTAGCCTAGGGTAAATAGGCACATACGATTCAATACCCCAACTCACAGTGCAAACACATCATCTGATTTCGGTGGTCGAGACATGGAGGTCATTGAAATAAAGGTGCACACCTCGAACCTTCACCACCCAAAACAACCAAAGGTCGCATCTGCATTTGGTTATGAAAGCCAAAGGGAAGCCACACCTCAGGGAACACTCTCTCAAAAGGGTGCAACCTTTGAGAGAATAAGTGATATGTCTCCCCATATCACACCACTATTCCCCACAGAGGAATTTGTTTCCTCTGCACATAGAGTTTCCCCACCTTGTCAGAGCAAGGATTAGGTGCACAAGACATGGAGGTTCTCGACCAACCTTCTTGTCCACTCATGGAGAGTCCTTTGGCTGGCTCTAAACCTGCATTAGATACTCTTCATGACAAAACAGCAGTAGTGGGTTCTCCTCAAGCAGAACCATGAGGATCTGCTGGAAATCCTTCCCCGACCAACATTAAACAAGTCGAGCAAGAAGGTGTCCTTGGAACAAGGACTGAATCTGGCCCATGTGTTGAGCCAGAGGTTACACAAACAGCCTACGTTACAAGGGAATAGTTTCAATCCTTTGGCACCTCTTTGTTGTGCTCCTTGGAAGAGCAAAAACTCATCATGGCCCGTGCAGAGCCGTCACCTTCTACATCTGCTCTGGATGAGATACGAGCATCCTTGGCAGTATTGAGGGCTGAATCATCGATGAATGCCTCTCATCTCGATACCCTACAGGAATTGATGGCGTGAAATGCAGAGGCTTTGCAAAGGGTGATAGCATCCATGTAGAAGGATGAAGCTTCTACTTCTCATGATGCCCAGGCGATGTTCCTTCTCAACGTACCTGTCGATTATGTCACTCAGAGCGCAATGAATGCTATGGGTGACAGACTTCTACATAAGGTGGCAACCTTTATTTATGAGTTCAACAGCAAAGCCACAGAAGCAGCAGAGTCAATAACGCGTTCTCTGGCTGGCTTCAACTACCGCTCTGACTTTGAGATTCGATGAGTTGGAGATACAGTAGAAGATCTACTTAAAATGTATGAGGCAAAACTCACGTCCATGCCTCAAGCAGAGGATTGGATACCAAAACAAAGAATGGACGCCACTCCGTGTGTAGAGGCATCCAAAAAAAGAAGACTTGACGATGATGAGGACCCAGACCTGTCTGGTCCTCAAAATCGTCAAGAGGGGAAGAGGCATTCAACAGCTGTTCCAAGTACGCTTCCAAGGGCTCCCACCTCTTCCTCTGTTCTCTCCAACAAGCGCCAGCATCATCAAGGCAAAGATCTAAAGATGCGCAAGCACATGCAGACGCAATAAGGAAAGGGAAGTTGCCCGTGGCACCCTCGATAGAAGAAGAAGGCCAAAAGAAACATGAAGAGGATGTGATTCAACTCTTATCTGTACACCTCTCTTAATTTGAACCAAAGGAGCCTTTGTCATCCTCCTCAGAGTACTACATGGAGACTGCTGCTCCATCAAGAAGGAGGCGTGATGAAGTAGAAGTGGTGGCAGTGAATGTAGTCGACCCAGAGCTACAATCAGATATTCCAACGGCTGTCCCACTTCAAGAAGTAACTGTCGCTGCCCCACCACCACACCGGAATATACATAGAGCAAAGGTATCTGCTCTGAGGCAAGAGGTCCCAATCAGAGTTCGAAAGCCAGATGGAGGCAGCAGCCGTAGGGATCAGAATTCTAGAGAGGGTATTGAACAAGTACAAGATATCAGGGATGACATGGAGGACCTGTTAAAACCTACTCCCCTCGATGAGCCTATCACACATGTTGCAGACAGTGAAGATGTCTATCAATATCTCTATAGTCTGCAGAATGAGACTCCAATTTTAAAGGTAAATCTGTATCCAACGGCTGACGAGCATATTAGATAGAGGTTCTTCGACCATTTCACTCAACCTCCTACTGCAGTTCATTTGGTGCATAGAATCGTTAATGTCTTGGACATCAAACGACGAACCTTTGCGCACAACCAGATTATATTTCATTAATACAAGGTTGAAAGGTCCCATGGCGAGATCAAATCTTTTACAGATTGCAATCTCAATAATCTGAATCCATGGAATATTCTGTCTCTATTCTTCTACACAGAAGATAAGAGGGATAAGGGGATGAAGTACTCTGTGGCAAACTCAGCAATTCAGCAAACGATGACGGATCTCCTGGACTTTAATAGTAAATTTGACTTCCAATTGGCTCTAGACATGGGGATTGATCAACTTAATGTCACTGCACCAAATGAAGAAGTAGCAGACATTAATCATTACCCATTGTGGACGGTAATGGTGGGACCAGAGTTCGGGGTGATCTACAGGAATGCACAAGGAAGAATGGTGTTCTTCCATGAATATCAGAGCCTAAAATATTCAGATTCTACTATGCGCTTCATCAAGGATAATTTACTCAGAAGCAGCGACAATACCACGTGTGGCAAAGAGAGGTCTCGCAATCTGGTTAGATGCATCGATGATGTGTTGGAGTTCCATGAACTTCTTAGGAGGTTCATGACGCTCCAACATGTGTAAAAAGCTTTATCTTTGTAAATTATGTTTTTTTTAGTTTTTTTTTCAATCTTAAGTCCTGTAGTTTCCTTTCATTGTACTGTAAAAATATTATATAATAAATGTAATACAGATGTTATCTTTCATCTTTGCCTTCGATTACCCTTGTGTATTCATTCCAGTTACAGTCTGTCTTCTTTTCTAGGAGAGTGAAAATTTTCAGTTATGGAACTTTTATTTTGTGTAGAGGTTCTGATGATTTAAATCTCTCAAATTAAGATGTTTAATACATTTATGTAAGCAAAGGAATAAGCTGAGAATACAGCTGAGTTCTTACAGGTTTATAAATCTGAACTTCGAACTCTTATTCAAACCATCACAGAATTAGTCTTGGTTGCTTACTGTCACACTTCTAAGTCTGGAATTATCGACATCAAGGAAGTTTGGAAATACAGTTCACAGAGTACCATTTATGAAAAACTGCCAGCTTCGAAGTCTGGAGAGTCATTCTTTAGAGTTTATTTCACTAACTCTGAAACATGTTTCCCATTGGAACCTTATTTCCAAATCTGGAAAAGAATACACTACTTCGTCGGAACGAATTAGGAAATTTTTAAGGAACCGCCAAACCTCCATGTCTGAAAATTAAGGATCTATACTTGCATGCTGAAGTCATCCTTTAGATTTCATGTCCAGACTTCCTTGAAGTCTAAAAGTAAAAATCCATACTTGAATACTGAAGTCATTCTCCAAATTTCATTTCCAGACTACCTTCAAAACTGTAAGTCGGGTAGGTCATTCTCAAGCAGCGTCTTACTTTTCACAAGCATCAATATTCATTACGTAATTCTATCAGATGATTTAAATTTCTCAAATTAAGATGTGTAGTACATTTATGTATAGAGAGGATATGAAAAGAAAACATAAAACAAGGTAAGAATAGAGCCTATTAGTAATGAAGGTACCACACTGTTATTAAAAAGTGAACAACGCAGACCAAACTATTTACATTGCCTTAATAAATTAATGAATGAACTGCTGTTACTAAAATTGAAACTATTTACATAATTGATGAATCCTAAGCTAAGTTTCTAAAATAAAATTTGTGCTTTACAAAACTAAATCTATCACTATTGTATTCTTTCCAGGTGTGTACTGAATCTTCCTCTTCTCTTTAGAGTTTGAACTTCCTGTCAATAAGGATTGGAATCAACTTCTCAATTATTGTTCTTCTGTACTCAAGCTGAGAGTCAATCTGCATTCTCATCCAGTTTATGAGTTCTTCTAATTTTGGCCATTCTTCTCGTGGAGTTATTTTAGGCTTCCTCCACAGTCTCTTTTCTAATGATATGTCAATCTGTTTCAAGGTACCAGAGCTGTACTTGGCTATGTCATATATCCTGAATAAGAACTTCTCATTCAGATTCTTGCATATGTATCCCGGAGGATCACATACTACAGTTCCTGTATGAAAGTTTGCCAATTCTCCAAGATTGATCTCTAGATGTATTAAATATACCCTATCTCTGTTCAGAGTTATGGCCAACTGAAAGTCAGTCATGCCACCCATTAAGGTAGCTCTAAGCAGGCCATGAACAACATCAATCAAACCCTTTCTGAACTTGACACCTTTATCTTCGAATGGTGCTAATTTGTAATACAATTGGAGCAGATCATTGTAATTGATGAATATGAAATCAGCCTCCGAGAACTCATACACCCTATTATCTGTTCTCTCAACACTAAAAACTTGGTATACTATACCCTGCATGTTTTCTGTTTGATGTCCACCATCCTCATAATATTCAGCTTTGAGTACACATCTCTGCACAACTTGCCTATTCTGTGCATAAATTGTTCATATTTTCTCTTGAATGCAGGTGGCTTCCTTGTAAATGTATCCACGTAATTCTTGATGACGTAATTGGATTCGGACATGAAAAAAATTCTAGTGCTTGAATTCAAGTAACCATTCATCCAAATCTACCTTTTCTTTTTCTTTCTCTTTCTCTACCACTGCAGTTGGAACCGGTTTCAAGGTTTGAGAATTGAAGTACTCCTGTGGAAGCACCACATCTTTACCTGATGCTTTCTTCAAATTTTTCTCCATTATCGCCACCTTTTGACAATCCTTACACAGGTCCCTAAGCTTTATCCTCTTCTTTATTTCATCTAGAAAAATTTCTTTCACATATTCCTGTACATTATGTGAACTCTCCATGGCATTCAGAAAATGTGTCAGCGCTTCGCTTGTAAACAGAGGAAGTTTTGTAACTTTCAGCACCCTTGGACCCGAAGAACTTCTAAAGTAGTACCGTGGTTCATCAAGGAATACAAATTGATTCATAAGCGCCATGTTCTCATAGCTTTCATCCAAAGGCTCATAAGCATTAATCCTTGTCAGGTCTAGATCTAATGCCACTTGCATATCATATAAACCTAAGTTTTTGATGTAAATCCCCATTGACCTTCTTATTTCCACTTCAGCCCAGGAAAGCTCTACTTGTTCAAAATACTTCAGGAGGAAAAATTGTCTTCTTACTTCAACCTTGGAAAATCAGCACTAGAGATCTGATATACTCGATTGTCTGCTCTCATTATTTCTAAATCCAAGTAATCCACAACAGCAAAGGATCTTGCATGGAAGTTACGGACTTCAACAATTGGGCTATTTATATTTGTCTCTGAATCATTTCTCCTTAGTCTGCTTATCATTTCAAAGTACATCATTTGAACTTCTCTAGGCCAGTTCCCATAAATTTCATGTTCCAGCATGACTTCCTCCTCATACTATTATGAACATGTGGTTGTAAGACTTAAAAGAGATGAAATAGCCATTAGGGTTATGAATAACCATCTCCGAATCGTCCTCAGCAATTGACTCTGCTAGTTCGGCTGTTGTTTCTTGGTTTTCTTTCAGAGGTTGATTGGTTGAGGAAGTAAAGAATTTTTCATGAATTAATTGAATAAATGAATCAAAAGGTGTGAAAGGAATGATTGCAACACATGAGTTTTGAAAAATATGCTCATGTCTGGGTTCTACCTCATCATATGGATTTTAAAGTCCCCATCTGAACTAGGAATGGCAACGGTGTCAATTTTCTTCATTTCCATCTTCTCCGTCTCATAACAGCCTGCTTCAGTATTATCCACATCCATTCTGTTTTCATCACTATTTCCCTCTTCAATGTTCTCTTCAATTGTTGTATCTGTATTAGATGCCATTCCCACTGTTGTTGCCTCTTCTTGCCTTATTCTCTTACCCCTATTTTCATTATTATAGCCAACTTCATCATCAGAGTCATCATCTTCATCATGCTTCCTTTTAGATGACTCAGTTTCTTTCTTGCAACCCATTCGTTGAATATCTTTACGTATCAACACTGTCATGTATCTTAAATCTGCCAAATCTGCCTTCACATCATTCAGTTGAGCAGTTGTGGCAAAATCTTTGGTATGACGCATGTAGGCTTTGGGAATGGCAGGAATGGGATTTCCTTCTGAAGCAGATGGATCAGTTGGTGGTTGGATTAGATTTTCGGTTCTGGCTTGTCTATTAGTGTTATCCATTTGAGACTGCTTGAGGGTATTTACTCGACTAAGAATAGCAGCTTGGTTCTTAGCTTGTATCTCAATCATCTTATGAGACAAAATGTCAAAGTTTTTGAGGATAGAGCTCTGAAACACCTTGAAGTCTTCTTTCGTCATAGAGTTTGATTCCAAGTTGTGGAGAGTTGTTTGGCTGGTTTTCACGATATTCTTCACACCCTCCAATTCATTTTCTGTTAGAAGAACAGAACTGTCAAGCCCATCAATTTTTTCCATGATTGCTTCCTCTATTGATGTCATCTTCTCGTGTAAACTTCTTATTTCATTTACAGTCATCAACTTATTGATTTTAGAGTGAATCTTTGCAAATTCACTCTGACAAAAGACATTGATGTTGTTAAACTCCGTCTGCGTGACAATTGTTGATAGGAAACCAAGATCAACAAATGATCCTGTTTGCAATCCAACAACTGGTGTGGGTTGGCCTGTTGATGCGACAAACGCATCATGTACAATAGATGTACTTGGAAATGGAATTTCATTAATGTTCATTCCACCAGGACTTCCACCCAATCCTTGACCATCCGTAGATGGAATGTCTATAGGTATTAATGCAAGTTGACAAACAACCTGAACAGGTATGTCATGAAAACGTGTGCTGGTGAAAGGAAGATTAGCAGTTTCTGGTTCTGTATTTGGCTCAATATGGGATGGACTTCCCAACTCAATGTAAGCAAACGAATGATAAGGATGAGACAAGTGTTCCTCAATTTCAACATTAGCTTCCTCCAACTGAGGAGCTAATGGATTATCCATTGGTTGTCTCAAAATGTTTAGTGAAACTTCGCCGTTTTGAGAAGGCGATGAGTGTGTGGTTAGGGTTGATATGAGTGTCAGCATGGGCTCAGTGCCTTTTTCAACACCTTCCACCAGCGAATGTGGAGAGGTAGCAGCTGTGGGTGCCCGTCTTTTTGGGGATGGGGATGGGGCAGGGTCCTCTTCTTTTTTTTGACCCTGTTCTCTATAAATGCTCTCTTTTTTTTCTCTTCTACTGTGTCTCTCATTCATATTTTCCCACTCTACACTTTTAGGAGACATAACCCTCTATGCCTCCTCCCCAACACTCTTTTCTTATGACCCTTCACCACTCGTCCTAGGTTGAAGTGCTTCTTGGGTAGGGTTTGTCGGTTATGTCAGTCCCATAGAAACGCAATATTATATAAGTACCCTATTTTCGTTCCTAATATATGCTCTCAATTCTAATGGCAGTGGCATATGCTCTCAATTCCAATGGCAGTGGCATATTCGGTCGTAAGTGCATTTCCCCCTTCACGCAAAGTTGGAAGAATCTCTGAAATGGTATGTACCCAGGTGGCTTTGCAATGTAGGCTTTAATTTCTTCCATGAATAGTGATGCATAATCATAATGCATGTTGAAAGCTATTCCATGGAAGATTATCAATGTTGGCCTTGATGCTTGATCCAGGCTTGAAGCTTTGGGCGATAAACATCAATTGATACAGGAGAACAAGCAGTACCACACAGGTGGTAAACCTTTTCTCCTGAAACTGCTTAGTGATGACAAGGGATCTTTGTCTCCTAATGAAATCAAGTCTTTAATCATCTTCTCTTGAGATGGTAGGGCATCAAAATCTGATTTTCCCAACACTTCATTGTTATTTGGAAGGAAGAGCATCTTCTTTATCAGTTCAAGGGACAGGGAAAAACCATATCTACCTACAGTTGAAGTAATCTCATTTTGTTCCTCATCATAGGTTAGATTTTTCCACCACTGTTGAAGATATTGAATAGGAACTTCATACCTTCTGGTGAACATCCTTTAAAGAAGATGTCTTTTAAGCATCTCAATAACAATTTGATGCTCCGGTTGGAATTTTTCAGATTCCAGATGTAGGGCACTGTTGTTTTCCTTAATGACATCATATTCAGATTTTGGTAAAATAGTCTGACTTATATCAGGCTCTGCAATAGCTAAAGACATAGCAGCAGTCTATGATGGTTGGCTTTCATGAGCATCTCCCACTTCCCCTTGAGATTCAGCGGGTTCAGGGTTTTGCTCTTTAGGCTTCTCAGTGACCTGTTCGTCATTTGGCACCGGAATTGGGTCTGGATGATTGAATCTGGTGTTAGTTGATGGAGATTGGTTTCCTAAAGGAAGGGAGACATGTTCTTGGATAGCAACTTCAATGTTTCCAATTAGGATAGAAGTACCCTGGTTGACCTCATTATCAGAATCAGAAGAAGAAGAGGGTTCGAAGCAGGTTTTGGTGGTATGGATTATTTTCTGGACGTTGGACTGTGAGTTAGCCATTGCTGGATTGCATTGGTGTTCTGTGATTGCAAAAGGTAAGTTCGTATGAGAAAATGAAGGCGGGAGTGATGACGCTTCACATATATGGAGTATATATTTGGTTTTAAATTTGAATAAATAACTCGAAAGGTTTCTTTATAGAGTGACACGTGG
This sequence comes from Cynara cardunculus var. scolymus, assembly GCF_001531365.2. NCBI lineage: Eukaryota > Viridiplantae > Streptophyta > Magnoliopsida > Asterales > Asteraceae > Cynara > Cynara cardunculus. Next base: position 33,823 of record NW_020202028.1, read on the forward strand.
AAGTGTAGAGTACTTAGTGGAATCATTAAGCCTGACAATTTAAAACCGTGGTATTTAAAAAAATGTTTAATTACCATTACGATGTAAGTTAATGGTTGGTCGTATCATATACGAACACGTGGTTGACAACCGTGTTAGCTGCATTTTAGAGGAAGGAATGTGTGTAAGTCTTGAACGCCAAGAGTTACTAACTAACTATGAATTTAATTTCAGAGTTGTAGATCTGCATGTGCCAAGAACTGGAACTCTGATCCATGTATATTCAGACTTAGTACATCGGAACTACAAATTGGTAGAATAACAAATTTTCCCCCAACCGATACTTCCATATCTATATAGACCTTATACACTATCTTCTGTTATGTGACAGTCAATATTTGTAAATTAACCCTTAGCAAAGCCATGAAGTTGTTAAACTCCATACCCCCTTTTTTATTGTTTATAAAATTGCCTGGTTTCCGTTCAAAAAAAAAAGTTGTTAAACTCCATATCAAAATGTTCAAGTCTGGAATGTACAAAGTCAGTTTTTTGCTTCCGCACTTGTAACCACCATCTTACATCTAGAACCAACTTCAAACTTAGAAATCTGTATTCACAACAAACGGCGTGGGAAGACTTCCTTAGCCTACAGATTTGAACGTACCAAAAATTATTCCAGATTTGCAATTCTTATTACAAAGCCTGCGTTGGGTAAAACTTTTTCTTCAAATCAGACTTCAATATCTGTATAAATCTTATAAACTACCCTTCGTCATGTGAAAGTCAATATTTGAAAATTACTTCCGCACGTCTGAATTTATAAATGAAGCCGTAAATCTTGTACACCACGTTCATACTTGGACGTGGACAGACTACACAACTTTAGAATTTTCATAAATTCATAAACTCAAATTTTAAATCATTGTGGAGTATAATCCCCATAAAATCGGGAATTTTAATCGTAGGATGTGGGTTTAAACTGTGATTCAATTTCCGTACTCCTCACTAGTCAAATTGGCAACTTTTCTCAACGTCAAACCAGAACAATCAAAATCAATTTCTTTTCTTCTGTGAGGTATGTTAACTTCTTTTGATTAACCTACTTTAAAATTTTCATTAATTAATACATGTCTTTCCTTCTACAGATTAATGGCTATTAACAATATTACATTCATTGAAGATCTTGACATACAGAAGGATGATTTCACTGTGAAAGTCCGAATTGTTAGACAGTGGAAGCAACCGGTGTTTAAAAATCCAGATGAAATATATTCCATTGAAATGATATTAATGGACGAACAGGTAAATTCTTATATCTTTTTCAAGCTTTAGTATTGTCAGCATGATATTGAATAATTTTCTGAACTATATAAGATCTTCACATCATCACTACTCATTGATTTTTCATTTTTATGTTCTTAGGGCACTAAAATACAAGCAAATGTCCTACAAAAAAGGGTTCCTAAGTTTAGTAACTTACTTCAGGAAGGGGCTGCAGTTTTCGTTAAGAATCCTACAATTGCTCGACATGCAACGAAATACAAGTTAATCGATAAGACAAACAAGTTAAATTTGTATTACAAGACTTCTGTGTCAGATTGCCGGGATTTTAAGGGTTCCATTTTTGGTTCCTCATTTGTGAAATTTGCAAATCTTATATCCAAAGTATCCCAGAACATACAGCAGTTGGTGAGTGAATTAAATCCGTTTACATTGATTGTATTGTTTAAATAAATTATATACTGTACCCTCACTGAAGTTAGATGTTGTTATGTTAACTTTTTGATGATTACATAGATGTTATTGGTGAAGTTATTGCTTGTGAGACAATGGTGACTCTTCCAGATAACAATTCGGAATCAGAAGAGAAGTTGTGTGACAGAAGGCTTGGGAATGAAGTTGATAGGAAGCGGCTTTTTGAAAGTTGGTCTGATGCCGATCAGGAAGGAAAAGGATCGACTATAAAAGCATTAACGATTCCTAAAGTTGAAAAGTAACATTTTTGCTTTTGATGAACAATTACATTGAAACTTGTATTTGGTATTGTGTTGGTGGTTGAATTTTAGTTTGGACAATGATTTTTGCATTCGTGCTTAGGTTATGATACACGTTTTCGTTATTATTTGTGTTGGATTTGATATTAAACTTATTTGCATTACATAATTTTGTAATGCTTGATTTTCATGTTGATGAAAATTATATCTGCTCGTAAGTATTTAACTATTTTTGGACGAAGAGGTTATGGGCAGATGAATAACAGGTTGTACATGATCAGATGGGCTTTAATCTGAATCCTGGTAGGCCTTCATTGATTTATTACACGGCCTCTGTATACTGCAAGCAGATATTCAGACTCGCTATACAGAGTTCTGTAGTATGCAGGGTTTTTCTTCAGCCTACTTTGAAGATTAGAAGCCTTGTATGAAGGGTCGCAAATCTGTAGGAAACTTACTTACATAGAGGCTTTGCGTTGAACATGCAGAGCCTCTATACAGGTCTGCATTGAGTCTGGAAGCAACTTCAGCTGCCCTGCATGGTACATACAGATAGTCTGCGTAGTTCTGTATGAAGCACGAAATCAGGATCAGAGGTTCTGCGTAGCATGAGGAGAGACAGAGCTCTTACTCAAGACTTAAGTATATTATGTACAAAGGACGTCTTCTATGTCAGTTATGGTATAGATCATCTTACATGAAGCAGAGATACCACCCCTAGAGCAAGAGAAGGAGCCAGAATTATTCTGTGAAGTGCCAAAATCGTACAAACATGATATGATCTTCAAGAATTAAGATGAATAGAATAATAGAAAGAATATCTTCAAAGAATGATTAGATTGAGAGAGAGAGAATTACAACTGAAAACTTGATTACAATTTGCTAATCACTTCATAATGACAATTACAAGGAAAATACTATTTATACAAGGAAATGTAAAGGCTACACTATTACAATATAAAACTACACTAAGGAGAAACTTGAATACAACTTTAACGCTCTWAYTCAAACCCAACATTCTCCCCCTTKGGATTCAAGTTTGGACTCTTGTGAATTTYGTTTTGCGCAGTCCAAGAATTTTCTCCAATCTTCTCAGAGCATTCCTATATTGAATTTTCTCCTCGAGCAAATTTATCGCGTTGACAAGCAAATATCTTTCATTGGAATTCATCCGTTCTGATTCAGCAGCTTTATCGTTCATCACCCTTTTTAAGTCAAGTGCCCTTCTCACTAATTTTATCGTGCCATCAGAATATTTATTCAGCTCGCTAAATCTCATGAACTTCTTAATTTGGAGTTGAGCGAAGTAGATAACCCCGAACTCTGGACTTTCAAGAACCATATAGACTGGATAGCCTTCAATGTCTTCTAGTTTTTGGTTTGGTCTTTTAAGATTGATGATTCGTTGGTTGTCTTCAAGGCCCATTTGCACATTAATGACCATCGCCAGTTTTACATGACAGCGCATAAATCTCTTGATAGCTTCAAGAGCAATCAATTCTCCTTCCTTTCTGATTGTCATGTTTTTAAGTTCAAAGTACATATATTCAAGGTCATCCAAATATAAATTTGAGAAGTCTGTTTCGCTGAACCTCCAAATCTGACCATCCTGTCTAGTGACTGTGAAAACAGGATACCAGATTCTTAGCAACTTCTGAGCATCAATTTGTTTAATCGTAACGATCTGATGCTTTGTACGCACTTCACTAATTGGTAGGCACTTGGCTTTCAAAAGATGTCGGTATTCAATACGATATTCTTTTGACTACTTATGAATACCCAGAACTTTGTCGCCGCTCAGAACTTTTCTATGACGGATGAAGATTCCAAAGTAGATATCTCCTAGATATGGCTCTCGGATCCTTGAACGATCATATCCAGGAAAATTTGCTCTAATATGGAATGGCACATAATCTCTAGTGAAGATTTCAGTTGGATCAACTTGTTCTCTTTGATCAGGTAAAACTGCAGTGGAAGATTCTGGAACAGACTGACGTTCTTTTTTGACAGGAAAGACTGGATCTTCATCATCAATATCATCTTCAAAGTCAAAATAGATCCCAGTCGACTCGTCGATATTGTCAATGTCTTCTCCAAAATCTTGCTCTCCACCCAGAGTAGTAGAGAACACCTTGTTGAATCCTACATTGGCAGACAAGTCCAATAGCATCCTTATTCCTACCATGGAGTTCGCCGACTTTTCAACCATTGGCTCGATCGTAGGACTTGTCTCCATATCTTCATCTTCAACTGCAATAGCCTCAATTACTCTTTCCCAAACAGATTCCGGGGCAGAGGTTTCAGCAATAACGTCTTGAGTTGATGGCTCGTCACTGACCCTTGCACCTTGCTCAGATGTCTCGGCCAATCTCTGTCTCTTTTTCTCCCCCTCATGACTATCTGGATCATCCTGATCGTCATGCTTTCGTTTGAGAGATATGGCCTGAGACCTGCAAGTTTCTTCTAAGGTAGACACCCGTTCAGCTAGGGCGTCTAATGAACTTTTAAGATATTGGGTGTTAGATGTGATCAACTTGCTAACTTTGGAAAAGCTAGAAGTAACCACATCTTGGAAAGCCAAAAACTCTGAGGCTCTAACAAAAGGGTTTACGTCTAATTGTTGACGTAAGAGGCCAACCAATTTTGGATCCTCAGCATCTGGATTTTGAGACGCCATCAATTTTGCATATAACAATGATTTCAGTTCATCCACCGATTGATCTGGTACAGACGGTTCAGGAACATGTGGTGGTGATGGCACAGATGGTGGCTCTTCTTCTACAACGTCCTTCCCCTTCAAAAGTCTTGTAAGACTTGCCATTTGAGCATCCATATTGTCTTGAACAGCCTTTAGGGCGCCGTCCATGTATTCCCTTGACACGAAGTCGGGTAAACTCACTCCTGGTTCACATAGAATACCAGTTGTAACAACAGTTGAATAAATTGTTGTGCCTACGTTCAATGTTGGTGTAATGTTAGCATTGGTAGGACTTCCGCCCTGTCCTTGTGGAATGTCAAAAGACACTACTCTGGTCGTTCCAGCAAGTTCACTAAGAATTGTACTTGGAGCAACAGATGCTCCTGACTCATGTGTACCTAAGTGTATCGGCTCTAGACTCGAGGTGCACAAAATCGAAGTCGTAGGCTGGGGCAGMGGCCTACTTGTTTCAATAACTACATTCTCCAATTGAGAAGTAGTTAGCATATGAGCTCTATCCCCTTGTGAAAATGAAACAACTGGTTGTTGAGAACCAATTGAGTGGATAGGAGGGGTGTGCAAATGCATAGMTGKRCTAGCTATGTCTTGTTCAATACTAACATTCAAYGAATGAATGTCAGTAGCAGATGTGGTTGCCCGGCTAAGTGTTTCAGTTTGGAAAGGAGCTTGATCTTCTTTTTCTGCTCCACTCTCACCCTCTCCATATTCTTTTTCTTCCCTTTCTCTCAATCTCTCTTCATTTTCGACTTTTACTCCCTCATCTCCTGCATCATCAGGTATATCTTGAAGTATGTGATCGTAATCATCACATTCGTCAACGTTGAATGACAAAGAATGCAAACTTGGACAAGGTTGCTGTGCTAAATATTCAGGAAATATGTCATCAATGTCATCATTAATAGTACCGATTGCAATATTTTGAGCAGGAATAGATTGATCACGATCTTCTGCTTCATCATTATCATCATCTTGATCATCATCTTGACTATTACCAGAATCTGTCTCATAATCAGATTCAGTAGCTTCCGAACTTGAAGAAGTTAAGGAAGTACTGACAGTTGGAGTACTTTGCTGATTAGACGCTCCCCCCGCCTGTTCACCTCTCTCATATTCTTTTTCTCTCAACTCAGTTCCCTGTTCAGGTAACCCCTGTTCCTGAACACTCTCTTCTAATTCTAACTGCTCTCTCACAGCTGAGGCATGGGGTGATCCGTGGGCAAGTTCAACCGGTTCTGGTTGAACTATTGGATCTATAAGTCGCCTATAATCTATTACGCACTGAACGGTCTGATCAGCTAAGGCAATAAGTTCTAGTGGTACTAGCATTATAGAGTCCAAGTCTTCCACTTCAGTATGCTGTCGAATTCTGGTCATGGTGAATGTCGGCCCTTTTTCAGAACTGGATCTGGCCGGTATATCTTTGTTAGCATTCATCATGGCCTTAATGAACAGTTGTAGAAATCTCTGAAATGGCACAAACTTCCGAGCTTTAGACGGGAATCTTTTTGCGTTGACCAGCTCTACCAACTCATTGCATATGACTAAAGCGTAGTCATAATTTCTTGAGAAGACGATACCATGAAAGAATTTAAGGAATGAACTACTACAGGTATCGATGCCCGCTGTCTTTGACGTCAGCCATCTATTCAAAATTGAGAACAATATGTGCCAGATTGATGGTAGGAATCGTCTTTTGAATTGAGTTGGATTGTTCAATTCTGCCGAGTATCCTAGACGCTTGATATCCAGACATAGTTGTTCGTCTGATATAAAATCTTCAAAACCAGTAGAGCCTGGTCCGGGCAGACAAATAATTCTTCTTAGACGTTTCAATGTCATACGACTGACATATTCGTCAACTTCTCCTTCAAAGTAAATTGTGTCCCTGTCTTTTTCTAAAGTGAGCGTGCTCCATAATTGTTGTAAATACACCATCGGAACAGGTGTATTTGCGGATAAAGAATATGATATAGGATGGCCTTTCAGAATTTCTAGAATGATCGGGTATTCGACTGGCATAACCAAAGAAAAGACATGGTTATTGGGTTTTATGTCAAGATATTTAATCTGAGGGAAAAGAGTTTATGATGGGATAGGTTGATTGGACGGGTGAATAGGAATGTTATCAGATCTAACTGAAGGAACATTAGATTCCTCGTCAGATTGATGTCGTTGATTCGCCATTAACCTGTAAAAAAATTCTAAAAATATTAGAAACCATTTTATTCAAAAAAAAATACTACACACAAAAAAAATTAAACTCTAAAAAAAATTAAGACAATTAAAAAAAATTGACACGGGAAAAAATAAAACTCAAAAAAAAAAAAACTCAAAATAAAACAACTAAGACACGACACTTAGAAAAAAAATGAAAGTTATTGACCGGATTAAGAGTCCGGACAACATACGAACAAATCTAACACTTAGGAGAAAAACGATTGTGACTGGATTAGAAATCCGGACAACAAAGCATTCACACACACAAAAATTACTAAGTCTAAAAAATGGAAAGAACTTAAATCGGACAATCATCAACCGGATTAAGGTTGATCGGATTAAACTCCGATCACCTTGTTCGGTGAAATATCCGTTCAACACACAAAATATTCACAGTAAAAACTCAAAATACACACTAAAAAAACAAAACAAAATACAAACTAAACACTCAAAATACACACAAAAAGAAATCGAAATACACAATCAAACAGAGATAAAACCGTTTTTTATTTATGTTTATCCTCTTATTTTTTAATTTCAGATTCGATATGAATGTATTATGAAGATTAAGTCCAAACAGTCCACAAGTTCAATATAAATCCATATGATCAAGGTATATGAATAAGAAATCAAATGATGTAGACCTTGATTAACAAAGATGGAACAATAGAATAGATTGACAGAGTAGATCTTTGAACGATGAACCAGAGTTGAGCGGAGACGACAATGAACAGTTAAAGGAGATAAAAAGTAAAAAGTAAAAATGAGTCGACTATTTATAGTTAAAGTAAAAAACCGTTCAGATTCTAAATCGCTCAAAACTTATCCGGATTAGAATAAATCGGTCAAGAGGTGTCCGATTTATGTGATGAAAAATATCTAAGTGATAATCCGGACAATAAATCGCTCAAGGCATGTACGATTTAGAAGAATACCGGTCAAGACTTGTTCGGTTTAAAGATAAATCGTTCAATGAAGAAAGATGAATCGCTCAAGTGTGGAATTAAACCGCTCAAAGATTAAACGATTTAAAGACTTGGAAAAATGAACTCAACAAACGATTTAATGAATACGGACACATGAACTCATCGATTTAGTTATCCGCTCAATCCCTTGCAAAGTATATCTAATCTTATCCGGATAAGAGTTTCTCATATAGCCTTTTGTCCGGGTGTCTAAATCGGACAATAAATTGCTCAAGTGTTGTCCGGATTTTCAATAAATCGGACAAGCATTGTCCGGATTAGACTAAATCGGCCCAAACTCAATTATCTTTCAAAAATTAGATAATACTTAAAATACCTGTAAGAAAAATATAAGTTGTTAGTTCAAAACAGATAAAATTC
>NW_020202029.1:0-1089 GCF_001531365.2 Cynara cardunculus var. scolymus
TGCAGATAAACGAAGAAGATTATGACGACCCAGAGCTCCTTCAAGCATTAAAGGTGTCTCTGGCAGAGGCTCAAGCAAGAAAGGGTAGAGGCCCTATTCCCAGAGCAGGAGAAGGCTCTTCATCAAAATTCCCACAAGTCCAATGAGAAATGTCTACGGGTACGTTTGACGCTCTGCAAGGAACTGTCAAACCTATCCTTGCAGAGGGGTTAACCCAGAGGCCAATACTTGAAGAAGAGGAAGCCAAAGTGCTAGAGTCCGCCACAGTAGGAAGGGTTTCTGAGATATTCGAATCAACGAGCAAGATTCCCATGCAACAAGTATGCACAGAGCCTGTTACTACTATGGAAGAGATTCTGATGTGGAGATACTCTGCAGTGGACACAGAGCCCCCTATGATCCAGAGCTCACAGGTATTCCTTCTGCTGATGCCAAGTTCTAGTTCTCTAAGCTCACCAGGCCACGTGAGCAAGTCTTCTCAGAGCACGTTATTGTGTCACTTGAAACAATTTCTCCAAGGACCCTGCTGAAGAGGGATGACGGCAACCTGTACACGTTTACCGATGCTGACCTCCACAACCTCTGTGTATTTGATTTGATCTTCTTGCACAAAATACTAAACAAATACATGGAGAGGAGGTCAATCTATGCTCTGTCGCTTAGAAGGCTTATCGAGGTCATGCATGCACAAGTGAAGTACTACAGCTAGAAGGACTTCGAGAGAGCAATGAGGTTAGCCTAGTCAGATCTTAAGATCACCCCTCCAAACAACAGGCCAGGATGGATACTTAGGTGTCATCCAAACTCCATTGTTCACAACCCTGTTTTTGGGTTTGTGTTCTTGGATAAGGATAACATCCTAAGGTTCTTCATTCCGACAGAAGCGAACAAATACTCCACAGAGACCCTTGAATGGGTATTCAAGAAAGTAGTGGCAGAGGTGAACAAAGGGTATCTAAGGAAGGGTGAAGTGTCTGGCATTCTGGAAGCTATCAAAGTACAAGTCAACTTCAGAGAATGGATCTTCAATGTCTAHWRAACCATCAAGACTGACATGCTATATGCCGTAGACGACTATCCAGACTCTGT
>NW_020202029.1:1452-5753 GCF_001531365.2 Cynara cardunculus var. scolymus
GTTTATCTTCTGTGAAGAACCAATTCTCACTGCTTGACTTACGTCTGTTAGCTGCACGTGCTTATCACGTGACTATGTTTGTAATTTGCTTTATTTGAATGGCTTAGATCATTTCACTTGTCTAGGTCATGTCAGAAAAGCTGTTAGGAACTAGTATAAATAGCAGCTTAGGCCTTTGTAATTCAGTGTGCTTCCGTATTGTAATTGTCAATATTTTCAATCAATTGAAAATCATTTGAAGCTATTCTCTCGTGTTCTTCATATTCATCATCTGTGTTCTTGATTGATTTCTTACTCTGTTTGTTCATATATTGTTTCCGCTGCACTGTTATTGTCGAAAAGATCATCTAGAGTATTTGATTAATATCATTAGCTAAATCTAAAGGTCCTAACAAGTTTGAAGAATAGCTGAAACAGGTATTGGAGTTATGTACGATGAGAAATTACGCAAAAATTTCAGGAAATACTTGTTTAGAAAATATACTCGTTACAAAAAAAATTCCAAAAACATATATTGAACTTTCTAGAGACTCCCTCTAGATAGTAGATTATAGAAATGATTCAGTTAAGCTCAAAAAAATTAAAAAGAATAAGGCAAACATTTTAAGCACAGGTTCTAAACTGAGTGTTTAGAAACCACACTCGATAAAGCACGGGTCCTGAACTGAAATGTTCAAAAGCCTCATTTGGAATAAATTACAACTCCCCCTGGATTGGTGTATCACTGAAATGATATTCTGCTCAACATAAAATTGACACACCTGCAAAACCAGATTAAGTAGATTTTGGTACCCAAACGAACTTGGGTCATATTTTGTTAGTATCGGGTTGGAGTATGTTGAAATTTCCAAACCATTTATTTCTATAAAATATTTTCTTTTCAGCACTATTAATAGTGATTATATACATAATATGATCCATGCCAGTTATTATAATCATACCTGTTCTTACCTTTCCAATTGTTCTGATAGCTGTTATCTCCATGCCACCTGTTGAACCTTTTGTTATTGACAAAATTATTAGTTCTGCATGTTATAATTCTTCTCTTGCTAAGATTGATTAGATCATTAGTGGATCTCACAATGCAAGGAAGAACAGAGTTAGTAACAACAGTTGTATGAGATAAAACAGAATCAGCTTTATTAACACAAATGCTTTTACCTTTTGAATGATAATTGGGTGATCCAATGACATACCCTTGATAATACTGATTAGAAGAACAAGAATAGTTCTTAGAAACAGTAGATTTAGGACTACTTGAATAACTGTTCATATTGAAACAGTCATAAAAGCTGGTTTTACACTGAGAAGGAGAGCCAGTTGAGCTTTGAGCACACAAAAAGTCTTTAATTTTCTGTAAAAGCTGGTCTCGTTCAACAGTAACTAAATCAAATTTAATTTTAAGTTCAGTTCTCATCTTCATCTCAATTTCAAGGTCTGTCTTTAGATCAGACAATTTGCTTGTAGTGTCCAGGAGTTTACCTTCTAACTCCTYCTGAAGCATTTCAAACTATTTCTTCTGATTTATTAACTCTCGTTTCTCTTCATCTGAGCTACTCTTTTCATTCTCCGAAGCAATGTCAAGCCACTTTTTCTTATTAGTAAGTTCTTTAGCAATTGTTGTATACTTCTTTGAAGTATTTCTTTTCTCAAGAGCAAATTGCTTTTTCTCTTCGTCTAAAGCCTTGTGCTTTCAGACAATTTTTGTAATTGACTCTGACAGTCTTCAGAGATGTCTTTCTTTTCTTTATCATTCTTGGCCCATTCCAAGATGATTAGCTGCTCAAAATCCGAGATTTGCTTTAACAGCATCTTTGCGTTCAGCTCGAGAGAATTTATCTTATTTTCATAAGATACACTTTCAGCTCCAAACTTTCTTTCTAGTTCAATCACCCTCTTCTTCTCTTTCTCAAACTCTATTCTTTCAACATTCAAACTCTTTTCTGCTTTCAGAAATTTCTCCTTCTCTAAATCCAGTAACTTCTTTAACTCACTCAGATCATTCTCAGACTTATGAAACTTCTCAGTATTATTCCTTAGAGAGTTTTTTTAAATCGAAAATGCACTTCTAACCTCTTGGAGTTTATTGAAAAGATCTTTATTAGCTTTACTCCAAGTCTTCAAATCCTCATCATAATCTTTTCTTACAGAGCTGAGAATGTTCTCAAGTTTTTCAATCTTATACTTCAAAGTCTTTTCGATTCTTTCACATTCTTCTTTATGATCTTTCTTTAAATCTTTGATAAATTCCAGATTAGAGTGATTCTCATAGAATAGGTTTACATATTTATCTGTATATTGTTTAAAACTCTTTTCCAACTCTACAACTTTCTCTTTCAAATCTCTATTCTCTCTCTCCCATGAAACTGCCATTTTAAAAATAATAAGATTGATTAGATATAGGATCTATGTAGTTAAATCAGTAAAAGAAACCAAGAACAGTTAAGCTCAAACACACAAACAGAAAAAAAAATACAAAAAAACTGATGAGAAATCAAGAAGTCGACGAAAAACTGTAAAAAATCAGTGAAAACAGTCAAAAACTGTTGAAAACAGTTAAAACTGTTAAAAACAGTAAAATCAGTTAAAACTGATGAAAAACAGTTTACGCAACGAAGAATAGTTCAAAAATTTTCAAACAGTTAACGCATAACAAAAACAGATAAAAAATGCTCCAACAAAAATACAATCTAAACAAAAATTTAAAACTCAAATACAAAAACACAACAATTATAAGCCCAAAAAAAATAAATGTCCAAGACCAAAACACAACCTAGATAAACAATAAAATTGACTGCCTTTAGACCCAAAAACACTTTTCCTCCTTTTCTTTTGACTGCAATATGCTCTTAGTATGCTCTTAGTATCCACTTCCTCTTAGTATGCTCTGTATGATGTACTGCATGATCAACTAAATCACCTGTTGTACGTTGCTAAACCTTCCAATCTTGTGTAATGAACAAACCGGAACCATTCCACTGCCTCCGCTCACAATCCTTGAAGATAATCTGAACACCAGATGAGTTAATATACTATCTCAACTCAGGAGAAATAATCTGAACTGATACAATTTAAAAAAAATTAATCTCCTTTTCTTCGTTCATACAATATCTCCTCCATCATTATACTCTGTCTGCCACAAGTTGATTCTACAATCCCAAGAATCAGAACATACCATATCACTAATAGGTTGTGCTGCAAGACTTTATACAGAAACAATATGCCCACGAAGAGTTCTAAAAGCTCTAATTTTCATATCCTCCGCTGAAGGCTTTGCATCAAACTTCCAGAGTTTCACAGTCTTGTCTTTTGAGCCAGTGGCAACAACCAAATTGCTTGTGCGATTGAATCCAAATTGAATAATCCTTTTGCCTTGTGAGCGATTTACACAACTGATTGAGAAAATCAGAAAACAAAAACACACTGCAATTTACAGTAATAGATGAAGATGGAGAATCTATTGTGCGATTTAGAAGCAAAAAGAATCGAGTGGTGAGCGATTTACTAAATCGGAGAGCCTGTGCAATAAGATTTAGGTCAAAAACAAAGTTCAGTCGATTTAGGTCAAAAACAGTGAAGAAGATGGGTGATTAATCGGCTGATTTGTGAATAAAGAGAAATCGAACAGCTCAAAACTCGAACACTTCAAAATTGAACAACCTGAGTTCTGAACGATTTATAATGAGCGATTTATGAATCCGGGTAAATGAATTGAGCGATTTAGAAATCTGGATACCTCGATGCACAAACTGCTAAGTCCTTGAGCGATTTAAGCAAGCTTCTGTCCGATTTAGAAAAATCCGATCAAAGATTCAGCGATTTACCAACTTATCCGATTTACTTGAGGTTGAGCGATTTACCAGAATCTGAACTTTACGAAGATGAAGCCGTGAGCGATTTATCAAGACTTTGATGAAGATGAAATCGGTTAGTGAAGATAAAGAACAGTGAGCAATTTCAATGAAAAAGAAAACCAGGTGGGCTGATGGGCTAATGAAACTGTCTTGGGCCTTTGAGCGATTTACTACCAAAAATACAAAAAAAACCAAAATTTAAAAAAAAAATTGGATCAAAACTCTGGAATTTAAAAAAAATTCAACAACACGAAAATTTTAAAATTCACAAAATCTACCAAAAACTCGAAAAACACATATCAATACACAAATCTTTGTGTATAACAAAGATTCACAACATGATTCCGCACATTTTGATCCTATTTTTAACACGAAAACACACAATTTTTGTCATAACCAGGCCTGAGACAACCTGGGTTGAGGTAAATTATACATGTTTATTATGTG
>NW_020202029.1:7118-8570 GCF_001531365.2 Cynara cardunculus var. scolymus
GCTCTGGTTAGTACAACCAGAGGCTCTGGTCGAACATGACCTTTTTATAAATTACTCGTTTTATGAAAAAGGTTATCTTATTGATTGAAAGTTTATCTAAAGATTATTTATATTAATGAAGTTCTGGTTGGTTCAACCAGAGGCTCTGGTCTTGAATGTCGAATTATATTCCAAGTCTGGTTAGTGAAACCAGGGGCTCTGGTTATGAAGAGCAAAAGCTCTGGTAGAGAGACCAGAGGGGCTCTGGTCCTAATTGTTGAAATTTATTCAAAGTGTGATTTAGAACCAGAGGCTCTGGTCATAAAGACCAAAAGCTCTGGAAGAGAGACCAGAGGGGCTCTGGTCAAGAATGTTTAAAATATTTTCTAAGTGTTGTTTGAGACTAGAGGCCCGATGGACCAAAGCAGTATGTTTTCAATTTTGCTTCATAAGATGTTTGATTTGAAATAAATGTTTTGGTGATCTTCACCTTGTATTACATAGAAGGGAATCTCACTAGACATTCATGTCTAACCCTCATTTTCGTGTTTCCAAAATTATGTGTGCATGTAATGATAAGGGAAAGAGTATTGTGTGAATTACTTCCATATATGCTTAGCTGTTTTGGAAGCTTAGACGCTAGGATACAAGATTWTGTACTTTTGGAATTTTTGGGTTGTGTATTTTATATTCCAAACTCTTGTATCATGGACCTATGTGGGGAAAACATGTATTCTATATATGAAATATGTGTTATATGCAATGTGTGGATTTGGGGTGTTAAAGAGTTGGTATCAGAGCCTGAGTTTAAGGGATTTAGGTGATCAATTGCATGATGATACCTAGACCTAAACTATTTCATTGCATATTAGGGTCACAGACATAGTTAGCACCTTTGGAATAAATGTAATAAGTTAAGAGGTCAGTGTGTAAGGTATTTTCGGATTACATCTGGCTAATGTAATTTTGAATCTACAGGTACATAACTGAACTTGGACACTATATTATATTTGGGAATGTGAGAAATGTGTTTAACTTTGTTATCTACAGATGGCTAGTAGATCGAGAAGGTCAGAAAGGATCACCCGCCCCAATGAAGAAGAATCCCCTGTTGCTCCTGTTGGCACCTCTGAGGACAAAGGCAGAGGCAGAGATAGAGGGCAGACCAGAGGCAGAATAAGTCAGCCAGAAATCAATATGAATCAAGCAGAATCAAACTCTGAAAATATGAATCAAGAACAGATGTCTCACCCAGAATATATAACAAGAGACATATTAGCTGAAGAAATGGGAAAGCTAAGGGAAACCTTGACTTCTATCTTAAGGAATGCTGCCAGAATGGAGACAGACAGAATTGAAGTTACTCCATCAATCCTAATTATCAATAACAAGGAAGGAGATATAAATATGTTTCTAACTTGTAAACCACCAACCTTCTCGAGAGAAAGAGATCCAATCAAGGCTATGTGTTGG
>NW_020202029.1:9495-10738 GCF_001531365.2 Cynara cardunculus var. scolymus
AAAGTGGAAAGGTATATTTAGGGATTGAAACCATCAATCCGAGAATTTGTTATAGCCATGAACCCGGCTACATTTTCATCGACTGTTGACGTAGCAGAAGTAACAGAGAGAAACAAGAATAGACAGGAGGAAGGGAGAGTGATAGAAAAGAGGAAATGGGAAGGTCCATCAACTGGATACAAAGGATCAAAATCTTTAAGGTTTGGGAATAAACCCATACAAAGATTCAATGAAAGGACTTGTCCCCGATGTCATCAAATTCATCAGGGAGAATGCAGGGTTGAGCTAAGAAAATGTTACAAATGTGGTGAAATAGGTCATTTATCGAATGGTTGCCCAACAACTAAAAGGTGTTTTAATTGTAATTCTCCAGATCACCTCAGACCAAACTTTCCACAAATGAAAGCTCCACATTTAACCATGGGAAGCAATACATCAACGGGCCGAGGAAGACCAAGTCTGGGCAGAGGAGCAACGGGTGGGGCGCGGGGGTCGATCTTTTCAAATGACCAAACAGGAAGYAGAAACTACACCTGATGTAGTAACAGGTACATTCTTCGTGAACTCCTTACATSCTAAAGTGTTATTTGACTCGGGTGCAAACTTCTCRTTTGTATCCCCATCATTTGCCTTATGTGCTCGTATGAATTCTGTGCCACTTGACGATAAATTAGTAATTGATACTGCTAACGGCCAAGTATCTATTAATTACGTATTTGAAAACTGCACTATCATGATTGAGGGTTGTGAGCTACCCATCCGGTTGTTTCCCATGCCTATGAAGGAATTTAATGTGGTAGTAGGAATGGATTGGTTGGCAGAAAATAAGGCTAGCATCGTTTGTAATGAAAAGATGATTAGAATTATATTACCTGACAAAAGAATAGTCGTAATTCATGGTGATCATCAGGATCATCATACCAGTTTACTATCGGTGATAAAAACCAGAAAATGTGTCCAAAAGAAATGCCAAGGATTTTTAGCTTACATAATTGATGCTAAAAAGGAAAAGAGTAAACAAGAGATAATTCCGGTTGTCAATAAATATCCTGAAGTCTTTCCAGAAGACTTATCAGGGCTACCTCCAGATCGAATTATTGAATTTGAGATTAATTTGATACCTAGAGCAGCGCCTGTAGCAAAAGCACCATACAGATTAGCTCCATCAGAATTAAAAGAATTGGTTACACAATTAAAGGATTTGTCAGACAAAGGATTTATCAGACCAAGTACTTCACCATGG
>NW_020202029.1:12933-14330 GCF_001531365.2 Cynara cardunculus var. scolymus
TCTCTTGCGGTTACACCGCCATTACATCTCTCTCGCGGTTACACCGCCATTTCATCTCTCTCGCGGTTTCACCACCATTTTATCTCTCTCGCGGTTACACCACCATTACATCTCTCTCACGGTTACACCGCCATTACATTTCTCTCGCGGTTACACCACCATTACATCTCTCTCATGGTTACACCGCCATTTCATCTCAAAAACATTTTAGAAACATTCCTTCTTTTTATCCGGACTTGAAGTCCGGTTAATCTTGTCCGAATTATAAGTCCGGTCAAAACACTTTCAAAATAAATTAACATCTTTGTCCGGATTACAAATCCGAACAATACTTCACTTTCATTGTTAACCGGTTTAAAGATAAACCGGACAATACATGGCCCAGCCATTGACCGGTTTAAAATAATTCGGTCAATACACAGCACAACACTTGAGCAGTTTAGAAATAAACCGATCACCTCTGGGCCAGTTTAGATTATATCCGGTCACCTCTTGGCCGGTTTAGATGAATATCCGGTCACCTCTCGGCCGGTTTAGATGATATCCGGATAAGGCACAAGCAGTTTAATTGTCCGGATTTCAATCCGGACAACACTTGAACGGTTTAAGCAAGAACTTCTCATAAAATATAACAAAATTCATGAAAAACCAGTTCCAAAAGCTCATCAAATTGTATGTAATATACAAAGCTCTTAATACACTCACCTTTAGAATTTGAATAACAAAGCTTTTGAAATCCTCTTCCTGGTAACCCTTCTGTTTCTTCAGAGAAAAAGCTTTCCGAATATAGTATGTGTGTGTTCTTTTCTTCACCAAAAAATATATATATATACTTAAGAAAAGGAGGAGAGGTGGTGGGTCGGCACAACCAGCCGACCTTCCCCCTTTTATTTTAAAATAATAATTTTTTTTAATTTTTTTTTAATTTCTAACATAAATATTACACACATACACACATATTCGTACATATATATGTATAAATATATATATATATATATATGTACTTGAAATAACAACCAGAATATTACAATATTCCCTCCTTAAAAGAATTCCGTCCCGGAATTCCATTAAACAGATAAGGATATTTCATCCTCATTTCCGATTCTGATTCCTAGGTGGCAATTGGTCCTTTATGATAACGCCACTGAACCTTTACTAATCCAATCTCTTTGTTTCGTAATTTCTTCACCTTATAGTTAGTAATCTGTTCAGGGGCTTCTTCAAAGCATAATTTCTCATCTACCTTAATCTCAGGTAATGGTACTGCCACATCTGGACTTATTAGACACTTCCTCAAATTTGACACATGAAACGTGTCATGAATTCCACTTAATTCCAAAGGAAGTTCTAATTTGTATGCCACTTCCCCAACTCTTTCAATAATAGAGAATGGTCCA
>NW_020202029.1:15715-16789 GCF_001531365.2 Cynara cardunculus var. scolymus
AACATAGAAGTGAAACGACTATCTCTATCAGAAATAATTGATAAAGGAACACCATGCCGAGTCACTATCTCATTAATGTATAACTTTGCCAATCTCTCCATCGAATATGACTCTTTTATAGGTAAGAATTGTGCAGATTTAGATAACCGATCTACTATCACCCATATAGCATCATACCTTTTCGATGTTCTCGGCAATTTGGTTATGAAATCCATAGTAATATGATCCCACTTCCAAATCAGAATTTCTAAAGATTGTAACGTACCATAAGGATGCTGGTGTTCAATCTTTACTTGGAGACATGTCAGGCATTGTTCAACATGTTTAGCAATATCTTTCTTCATACCTGGCCACCAATAATGTTTCTTCAAATCCCGATACATTTTATTTGTACCTAGATGTATTGCAAAACGTGACTTATGAGCCTCATCCAAAATACGCTTTCTGAGATCACCATAACATGGTACCCAAATTCTGTTCTGGAACTTCCATGATTCTTTGTCATTTCTCACCAAATCAAATACTAATCCACCCAATCTTTCTTGTTTAATCTTATCCTCCTTCATTGCCTCATGTTGAAATTCTYGTAACTCTTCTTGAATACTGGGTAATAACTCAACTCGTAAAGCTGTAGCTTTGATAGTTCCACTTTTCTTTTGTCGACTTAACGCATCAGCCACCACGTTTGCCTTTCCTGGATGATACAAAATTTCACAATCATAATCACTCACTAATTCTAACCATCTTCTCTGACGCATATTCAAATCCTTCTGATGGAACAGATGTTGCTAGCTCTTATGATCTGTGAAGATTTGGCACTTCGTTCCATACAAATAATGTCTCCATATCTTTAAAGCAAACACTACTGCTGCTAACTCCATATTATGAGTAGGATACTGTCTTTCATGCTCTTTAAACTGTCTGGAAGCATAAGCTATTACCTTTCCACGTTGCATTAGTACRCAACCCAAACCCATCTTTGACGCGTCACTATATACCATAAAATCCTCCATTCCATCTGGTAAAGATAGTATTGGTGCACTGCATAACTTATCTTTTAAAATCTGAAAGGCC
>NW_020202029.1:19979-21148 GCF_001531365.2 Cynara cardunculus var. scolymus
TCTCTCGCGGTTACACCACCATTACATCTCTCTCGTGGTTACACCGCCATTTCATCTCAAAAACATTTCAGAAACATTCCTTCTTTTTATCCGGACTTGAAGTCCGGTCAATCTTGTCCGGATTATAAGTCCGATCAAAACACTTTGAAAATAAATTAACATCTTTGTCCGGATTACAAATCCGAACAATACTTCACTTTCATTGTTAATCGGTTTAAAGATAAACCGGACAATACATGGCCCAGCCATTGACCGGTTTAAAATAATCCGGTCAATACACCGCACAACACTTGAGCGGTTTAGAAATAAACCGATCACCTCTTGGCCGGTTTAGATGATATCCGGTCACCTCTTGGCCGGTTTAGATGAATATCCGGTCACCTCTCGGCCGGTTTAGATGATATCTGGACAAGGCACAAGCGGTTTAATTGTCCGAATTTCAATCCGGACAACACTTGAACGGTTTAAGCAAGAACTTCTCATAAAATATAACAAAATTCATGAAAAACCAGTTCCAAAAGCTTATCAAACTGTATGTAAGCAATTCATATCCAAAGCTCTTAATACACTCACCTTTAGAATTTGAATAACAAAGCTTTTGAAATCCTCTTCGTGGTAACCCTTTTGTTTCTTCATAGAAAAAGCTTTCCAAATATAGTATGTGTGTGTGTTCTTTTCTTCACCAAAATCTATATATATACTTAAGAAAAGGAGGAGAGGTGGTGGGTCGGCACAACAGGCCGACCTTCCCCCTTTTATTTTAAAATAATAATAAAAAAATTAATTTTTTTTAATTTCCAACATAAATATTACACACATACACACATCCGTACATATATATGTATAAATATATATATATATATATATGTACTTGAAATAACAACCAGAATATTACAACAATTTCCATCATGGAACCAAATGAAGAAGGAATATTATGTTTCCAAGGTCGGATATAGGTACCAAATTATGGAAATACACGAGAAACCATTCTAAATGAAAGCCACAAGTCCCGTTATTCCATCCACCTAGGTACCAACAAAATGTATAAGGATGTGAAAACATTTTATTGGTGGCTGTGTGTCCACAATCACTGATCAATCTTCATATTAAGCTCACATCAATGGCAGATTCATAGATTTATCATTAAGAACATCAAGAACAGTTGAGAG
>NW_020202029.1:27988-32958 GCF_001531365.2 Cynara cardunculus var. scolymus
CTGCTGTGAAGCTGAAAGCTTTCACAGATTTTGTTAAACAACAACCTGTTTAGAAGTTGTTGTTTTTGAAAATGAAATCACTAATCCAAAACAGCATTACTAAGCTACTGTTGCGTAAACATGTTTCACATTTGAGAGATAAACACACTGCTATCAAGACCTTCACACTATGTAGTTGCTGTCAAATTCAATCTGCAAGATGTTAAGAACCTTCAAAACTGCACACTACAAACTGTATTATCAAACTAAACCTGCTGTTATCAAACTAAACCTGCTGTTAGCTTAAAACTGTTACTGCTATTCAAAACAGTCAAGTAAACCAGAATGAACAGCAGTCTAAAACCATTTGCTGCTGCTATTTCTGTCACAACCTGTTACTGTTACTTCTTTCTTCTCTGTGAAGCTGCAAACTGTTTAGTTGTGTAAACCTTAACTATCAACGTTGCTACTGCTTCAACCTGCTGCTTACTACTTTCCAAACAGTCAAACAAAGTGAAGTTGTTGTTCGAAGACCTTGCAATGCAGTTAAGAATCTGTGAACCTGCTGTATAGTCTTGCTGTCATACTGTAGTTGCTACCTGCTGTTTCTTGTTTCATCTCAACACAAACAGCTTCCAAACCAACATGCTATTGTTGCTGCTGTTTAGTTGCTGTCTTAACACAGCACAACACATAATCAAGTCAAAACAGTTGCTAAAGTGAAACAACAATCAAAACCAAAACTAAATCTGATACACTTTCTGTTGATGTGTTGCTGTTTAACTGTGAAACAGCTTCAAAACAGTCTTAAAAAGAATATAGCAACCAGCAATGGTTGATGCTTCTGTTTAGCTCATTCAACACTTCAATCCGCACCTGTTGTCTGTTGCTGCTGTTAAACCTGTTGTGTATCTGAGTAGCTTGTAAAAAGCAATAACATAATGTTAAAACAGCTTGTAAACTATGCAATGCTGTCACACTAACAGAGTCAATAAAATCAACAGCATCAATTGTGTAAGACAATGAAGAATCTACAATAGTTGCTACTGTATAAAACTCATAGACTGTTGTACAAAACAGATCTCAAACTCAAAAATCAAAGGAAAATAGCAACAATCTTAGTCCAAATACACAAACTTGCAACTATATTCACAAACTTGCAACTATCAACTACGTATCAATCTTGCAAAGAACCTGTTGATGACAACTCGTTCGAGTGGAGCAGCAAGAATAATCCTTGAATGATTCAATACAGAAGCTATGATAGAAATCCACACAAATGTTKTATAAACTACACATATAAGAATCTTGTATGATGAAATCCACACACCAACAAAGATTGTGCTTGATAGAAATCAAAGAATTAAGAGATAATGAACAATTTAGAATCTGGGAAAGAAGAATTGATTGGGCGGTTTATGAATCCGGTCAAGATGAATTAAGCGATTTATAAAACCAGACAGAACTGATTTAAAAGTTTCTAAGTCCTAAACCGATTAAAAGGATACCTGCTGAATGAATCAGAGATCTAAACTGGACAAGGGTTAATCGGTTTAGGTACAAACCGCTCAAAATTGAAAAYACCTGAGAATAAACCGGCCAAGGATCGTGCGGTTTAACCTTTCTCCGCTCGTTCTCTGCTCAATTACCGCTTGAATGGTGTGCGGTTTATACTTAGTCGAATCTGTGAAACTCAATTAAAAGGATACCGCTCAATCTGTGAAGCTCGAATCCGCTTGAATGACGTGCGGTTTAGCGTAAACCGCTCAAAAATCCGATCAAACTCCCTACAGTTTACCTCTTATCCACTCAAAACTTAGGTACAATTAGCTCCTCCTTCGATTCAAGAACAAGAACTCAAGCTTAGTTGAAGCTAGAACTGTTTATCTAAACCGGACAAAAAGAATGGGCTTTAACCATTGTTGGGCCTAAAACTTTGGACGGTTTAACAATTTTTAAAACAAACTCAGAAAGAAAATCAGATCAAAAACTATTAAAAACACAAAAAAAACTAAAAGATTTAACAAAAAAATGGATCAAAAATACTGGTTTACGAAAAAAATTAAGAACACGAAAAAAAAATTTAAAACACAAAAACCGATTAAATCTTGATTAAAATTGATCAAAACATAAAAGTTTGTGAATAACAAAGATTCACAACACGATTTCGAGCATTTTGATCATATTTTTAACACAAAAACACAAGATTTTTATGAAAAAATCGGATCAAAAACAAAGAAAAACTCAAGAACACGAAGAACACAAAAAAAATTCAGAAATAAAAAAAAACACTTATCTGATCGATTTCTTCATCTGATTTCTTGCATCCTGCTTTGATACCAATTGTGTGTCCACAATCACTGATCAATCTTCATATTAAGCTCACATCAATGGCAGATTCATAGATTTATCATTAAGAACATCAAGAACAGTTGAGAGGAAAAGTCAATCCTTTCATTTCAGTCAAACCTCTCATTATCAATGTATATTAAAATTAATTCTCTTCTTTTTCTAATTACAAAGATTAAACCATATTTATATGGTCAAACTAACAAAGACAAAGTCAAAGTCAAAGTCAAACCTATAAGAAAAGTCAAACATGCTGACTTTTTACAATTAGACTATTTATAAACTTTCAAGACGAATACAATTAATACTGATTTCTCAGTCCTAACAGTGGCCAAGTCTCAAGAAAGACATCGCAAGATATGTAGAACGATGCTTAACTTGTTTGCAAGTTAAAATAGAGCATCAGAGACCTTATGGGAACCTACAATCATTGGAAATATCGATGTGAAAATGGGACCACATTACAATGGACTTTATCATGAAGCTACCTCGAACTCCAAAAGCTTATGATGCAATATGGGTAATAGTGGACCGTCTATCAAAGTCTGCACATTTCTTACCAAYKAAAGAGACTTATTCATTGGAAAGATTAGCTCAAATCTATATTAAAGAAATTGTGACTAGACATGGAGTTCCATTATCCATCATATCGGATAGAGACAGTTGCTTTACTTMAAAATTYTGGGGAAGTCTACAAAGAGCTTTGGGATCACAGATCAGATTAAGTACGGCTTATCATCCACAAACAGATGGGCAAAATGAAAGAACAATCCAAACCCTTGAAGACATGTTGAGATCCTGTGTCATTGACTTTGGAGGATCATGGGACGAACATTTACCGTTGATAGAATTTTCTTACAATAATAGTTATCACTCCAGCATCCAAGCGGCACCTTATGAAGTCCTATATGGAAGAACATGTCGAACACCATTATGTTGGAATGAGGTAGGTGAAAGACAGTTGACAGGTCCCGAGATTGTGCAAGTAACATCTAAAAAGATTGATCAGATTCGAGCAAAAATCAAAATTACCCAGGATCGACAGAAAAGCTATGCCGACAAACGAAGGAAACCGATTGAATTCAGTGTAGATGACTTGGCAATGTTAAAGGTATCCCCATGGAAAGGTGTTATGAGRTTTGGGAAGAAAGGTAAGCTTAGTCCAAGGTATATTGGACCATTCAGAATCTGCAAAAGAATTGGACCGGTAGCTTATCAGTTGGAAKTACYAGAGGAACTTARTCTGATTCACAATACTTTCCATGTGTCAAACCAAAGGAACTGCCTTGCTGATCCTAATATGGTGATACCACTCCTGGAGATTAAGTTGGATGACAAACTAAATTTTATAGAAACTCCAGAAGCTATAACCGATCACAAAACCCGTGTGTTGAGAAATAAGGAGATAAGTCTAGTAAAGGTACAGTGGCGATTTTGTAAAGGATCAGAAGCAACATGGGAATTGGAATCAGAAATGAAAGAAAAATATCCATGGTTGTTTGAGTGAATTCTGGGACGGAATTCTTTTTAAGAGGGGAAGAATGTTATAACCAGGTCTGAGACAACCTGGGTTGAGGTAAATTATATATGTTTATTATGTGGATTATGTGAAATGTGCATATTTAAGTAAAAATGCATGAAGCATTTATGTGAAATGTGAATATGATATCATGCATATTGTGAAATAATATCATGACATATATAATTCATACGTGTATGCATGTAGTGTGAAGCATGCATGAGGTGGTGTTTAATTGAGTTTAAATATTCGGGTGAAATCATGGTATCTTCATGGTTAAGATATTATGAATTTTATAATGTAAAATCCAYCGCCCAAGATTTTTTATTGGAGGAAGCTTTCACCGCCTTTAAGTTTTATAACTAAAATAATCTTCACCGTTTTGGTGAGAGTATTTAAAGAAGTAAAAAGATAAGATTTTATCTTATCATTTCAAACTGAAGTCTGTTTAAAAGAGAAAGAAAGCTTGTGGCAGTGAAAGGTGTTCTTGAAGAATTTGTGCTAAGAATAAGCTTTTGTTGTGTGTTTGTCTTCAAGAAATCTGTTTGATAAGGTGAGTTTTAAACTACTGCTGAGTATAAACTGTGAGTTTTCTTTTAAAACTACCTTTGCTTATAAATTGTGAGTTTTATTGTTGATTATACGCTATGAGTTTTGATGTTGGTTTTGAAGAAAAGATGGTAAAACTATTTTGATAGTCTTAAAGGTGTTACTGTTATTGTTGGAAAGATAAAGAAGAGTTTGCTTCTTTAAATCAGTTTTGGAAATGATATCCTGTTTTGAGGATTTAAAAGAAACCTTGATGTTTTGGAAATCTTTGAAAGACAAGGTTGTTCTTGAGTATGAAAAGGTTTTTATGGATAAAACTATGAATGAGGATTCGATAAGATGGTTGTGACTGCGGTCTTTCATCCGAACTAGTTCATAGATTTTGAAGAAAAAATAAGGGTGGCATATGAAGGAGAGGTGTCTTTTGGAATAAGGGTGGCATATCAAGGAGAGGTGTCTTTTGGAATAAGGGTGGCATATAAAGGAGAGGTCTACCTTTGGATATAAGGGTGGGAATTGTATGTGAATATTATAGCTCTTGCTATTATGTCTTTTAAGACTACAATAGATTTGA
>NW_020202029.1:34388-38900 GCF_001531365.2 Cynara cardunculus var. scolymus
TGTGAGTCCCTAACAATGATCAATCTTCATTTAAACTCTTCAACAATGGCAGATCTGATATGAACTTGAAGAATATCCTAGAGAGAGTTGAGAGAGAAAGTCAACACCAGAATTCTAGTCAAACCTTTCTTTACGTAATTTGAATTTACAATTAAGCTCCTTCTATTTACAATTACAAGACTTTACCCTTTATATAGGGTCAAACATTAAAGTCCTAGTCAAAGTCAAACTTTACAGAAAAGTCAAACACGATGACTTTTACAACTATAGACAATATTTAACTTTCAAGACGAATACAATTTAATACTGATTTTCAGTCCTAACATGGCATTTTGTGCTTTGAGTAATATCACATGGATTATCTGTATGTGGAAATTGTGGGTTGTTACATTGGAGAAGTGACCTACAAGCTAGAACTTCCTTTAGAGTTAAACAGAATTCATAACACATTTCATGTGTCAAATTTAAGGAAGTGTCTAATATGCCCGAATGTGGCAGTATCGTTACCTGATATTAAGGTGGATGAAAGGTTGTGTTTTGAAGAAACCCCTGAACTGATTACTGACTTCAAAGTAAAGAAATTGCGCAATAAAGAGATTGGATTAGTAAAGGTTCAGTGGCATTATCAAAAAGGACCAGATGCCACTTAGGAATCAGAATTCGAAATGCGGAGGAGATATCCCTTTTTGTTTACTTAATGGAATTCTGGGATGTAATTCTTTTAAGGAGGGAATATTGTAATATTCGGTTTAAGTATTTTGAGAATTTTAATTTTCTTTTGTTTAAATATTCTTTATAGTGAAGTAAGCTTGAGGTGGGTGTGAGGATTCGGGTTCCAATTGCTGGCCTTGGTAAAGGCGGCCATACACTTTCTATTTATAGCAAATGTATGTGAAAGAAAAAGGGCTTGGCTCATCTTTGAAACACTCTCTATATTTTTTATCTTCTCATCATTGGCTAAAAAGGAAGGAATCATAAAGCTAAGATTTCTGATTCTAAGGTGAGTGTACTACACTTTGAGTATTACTTGTTTATATACAATTCAATTGCTATTATAACTGGTTTACTATGAATTACATTCTATATTATACGGATTTTTCTTAACACAAGAGGTGTCTGGGGTTTATTCTAAACCGCCTAAGAGGCAACCGGATTTGTCCTAAACCGCTTAAGAAGCAATCGGATTCTCCTTAAACCGCCCAAGAGGCAACCAGACTTCCCTTAAATCGGCCATGAGATGTCCGGATTTGGCTAAATCGCTCAAGCTATGTCCGGATTGTACTCTTTTTGTTCTAAGTTGTAACAACCCTCATATTCCAATTACATATAATTCATATCATCATACTCATAATACTAAAATAGTATTATTACAAAACATAGACTATCAAAATGTATCTTTAATACATAAACAAACAAGCTAATATCATCATTCAGACTTTTCCCTTCCCTTTATCTTTCAACATACGCTGACCTGCAAAAGAGGTTAGTCCAACATCTGAGCGTTAGACCAAAAGGTCTAGTGAGTGTATAATCTCATACAAACAATATACATTCCAAACAATCAGTTTAGAATCAAATCTGTTCCGAAACATAACATATTTATGTTTCTCGCGGTTACACCGCCATTACATTCTCTTATCTCTTTCTTGCTTGCGGTTACACCGCCATCTCATCTCTTTCGCGGTTACACCGCCATTATATCTCTCTCGTGGTTACACCGCCATCTCACTCGCAGTTACACTGCCATTATATCTCTCTCGMGGTTACACCGCCATCTCACTCGCAGTTACACTGCCATTATATCTCTCTCGCGGTTACACCGCCATCTCACTCGCAGTTACACTGCCATTATATTTCAAAACATTTCCAAAAATATTCTCTTTTCATCCGGACTTGAAGTCCGGTCAATATACTTGGGAAATAAACCAACTCCTTTGTCCGGATTAGAAATCCTATCAAAACACTTTGAAAATAAACTTACATGCTTGTTCGGATTACAAATCCGGACGACACTTCACTTTCTTTGATATACGGTTTAAAATAAACCGGACGATACACCGCACAACCTTTGACCGATTTAGATATACCGGACAATACATCACACAACCTTTGAGCGGTTTACACAATATCCGGTCACCACTTGGCCGGTTTATAAGATATCCGGTCAATACACCGCACAACACTTGAGCGGTTTAGAAATAAACCGATCACCTCTTGGCCGGTATAGATGATATCCGGACAAGGCACAAGCGGTTTAATTGTCTGGATTTCAATCCGGACAACACTTGAACGGTTTAAGTAAGAACTTCTCATAAAATATAACAAAATTCATGAAAAAACCAGTTCCAAATGCTTATCAAACTGTATGTAAGCAATTCATATCCAAAGCTCTTAATACACTCACCTTTTAGAAATTGAGAATCAAAGCTTTTGAAACCTTTTCTTCTTCTTCTTGTACAGTCCTACTTCTTCAGAGTAACTTTCCAATTATAGTATGTGTGTGTGCGAGTCTCTTTCTTCACAAAAACTATTTATACATGCATATAAAAGGAGAGGTGATGGGCGGTCTCATAAGCCGACCTCCCCTTTTAAAATTTTAAATACTACCCACACACATGCACATATCATACTCATATATATATATATATACATATATATATATATAATCCTGAAATAATAACCAGAATATTAYAATATTCCCTCCTTAAAAGAATTCTGTCCCGGAATTTTACTTAAGCAAAAAGGTAGGGATATTTCATCCGCATTTCCGATTCTGATTCCCAGGTGGCATCTGGTCCCTTATGATAACGCCACTGAATCTTTACTAATCCAATCTCTTTGTTTCGTAATTTCTTCACCTTATAGTCAGTAATCTGTTCAAGGGCTTCTTCAAAGCATAATTTCTCATCTACCTTAATCTCAGGTAATGGTACTGCCACATCTGGACTTATTAGACACTTCCTCAAATTTGACACATGAAACGTGTCATGAATTCCACTTAATTCCAAAGGAAGTTCTAATTTGTAAGCCACTTCCCCAACTCTTCCAATAATAGAGAATGGTCCAACATATCTTGGACTTAACTTCCCCCTCTTTCCAAAACGTACTATTCCTTTCCAAGATGATACTTTCAACATTACTTTATCACCTATTTGGAACTCAATCGGTTTCCGACGTTTATCTGCATAACTTCTTTGTCTATCTTGGGCCACTTTCATTCGTTCTCGTATTACCCTAATTTTATCTGCAGTTTGCTGAACTAACTCAGGCCCAGCTAACTGTCTTTCACCTATTTCATTCCAGCACAAAGGAGTTCGACATTTTCGTCCATACAAAACCTCAAAAGGTGCTGCCTGAATACTCGAATGGTAGCTATTGTTGTATGCAAATTCAACCAAAGCCAAATGACTATCCCACGACCCTCCGAAATCAATAACACAAGATCTCAACATATCTTCTAAAGTTTGGATAGTTCGTTCACTCTGTCCATCAGTTTGAGGATGATAAGATGTACTTAGCTTAATTTGTGAACCCATTTCTCTCTGAAACTCTTCCAAAACATAGAAGTGAAACGACTATCTCTATCAGTAATATGATCCCATTTGCTGTTCACTCTGTCCATCCTTTTGATGTTCTCGGTAATTTGGTTATGAAATCCATAGTAATATGATCCCATTTGCAAACCAGAATTTCTAAATATTGCAACTTACCATAAGGACGCTGGTGTTCAATCTTTACTTGAAGACAAGTCAAACACTGTTCAACATTAGCAATATCTTTCTTCATACCTGGCCACCAATAATGTTGTCTCAAATCTCGATACATTTTATTTGTACCTGGATGTATCGCAAAACGTGACTGATGGGCTTCATTCAAAATACGCTTTCTAAGATCACCATAACATGGTACCCAAATTCTGTTCTGAAACTTCCAAAATTCTGTGTCATCTCTTACCAAATCCGATATTAGTCCGCCCTATCTTTCCTGTTTGATGTTATCCTCTTTCATTGCCTCATGTTTAAATTCTCGTAACTCTTCTTGAATACTGGGTAATAACTCAACTCGTAAAGCTATAGCTTTGATCGTTCCACTTTTCTTGTCGACTTAATGCATCGGCCACTACATTTGCTTTTCCTGGATGATACAAAATCTCACAATCATAATCACTCAAGAATTCCAACCATCATCTCTGACGCATATTCAGATCTTTCTGATGAAATAGATGTTGCAAGCTCTTATGATCTGTGAAGATTTGGCACTTCGTTCCCTACAAATAATGTCTCCATATCTTTAAAGCAAACACTACTGCCGCTAACTCCATGTCATGAGTAGGATACTGTCTTTCATGATCTTTTAACTGTCTGGAAGCATAAGCTATTACCTTTCCATGTTGCATCAGTACACAACCCAAACCCAATTTTGACGCATCACTATATACCACAAAATCTTCCGCTCCATCTGGCAAAGATAGAATTGGTGCACTACACAATTTATCTTTTAACATCTGAAAGG
>NW_020202029.1:40080-41647 GCF_001531365.2 Cynara cardunculus var. scolymus
CAGACTATATTGGCTTGGTTTTTAGATAACCAATCCATGCCTATGATTACATCAAATTCTCTTAAAGGTAAAGGGAATAACTGTATAGGTACTTCACATCMTTCTATACTTATAACACACTCATCAATTCTTTCCTTCACCAAAACCTCACTATCATTTGTTGTTTCCACAATTAGATCTTCACTTAACGCTTTAGATTCTAAATGTGCGCAGTGAACAAATGATGGTGACACAAAAGAACAATTTGCACCCGAATCAAATAAAACTTTGGCACATACTGAATTAACAAGGAATGTACCTGTCACCGCTTCAGGATGCTCTTCCGCCTCACCTCTCGTCATTTGAAAGGCTCTCCCTTTTGCATTAGACTATATCTGTCTTGTTCCTCCCCGTCCACTAGTATTAACACGATTTTCTACTTGGCCACGACCTGTTGGCATATACCCAGATCCTCGACCCCCAAAATATCCAGATCCCCGACCTCCAACAAAACCAAACCCTCTATTCTTTGCTTGCGGACAATCAGTACTTATATGTTGCGGTGAATTACAAATATAACATCTTCGCATCATCCGAAAATCTCGAGCTATATGTCCAGGTTCCTGACATTTAAAGCATACTCGAGATTCTGTATTACAATTTCCCTGATGTATTTTATGACATTGGGTACAAGCCTTATCATTAAACCTTGAGAGTGGTCGGTTCACATTTTCCATAAACCTCGGTCTACGGAAATCAGTAATATTAACTTCCCCCTTTCTTTTCTCTCCAACCCTTTCTTGCAGTTGTCGGTTAATATCTTGTTCCAGTATTTCAGCAGCATCAACTGCCGCTTGAAATGTTGTCGGATTCCTGGATATCACATACTTTCGAAGATTTGCCTCCAATCCCCATATATACTTTCTTACCTTACTGTTTTCGGATATAATATAGGCTTCGACAAACCTAGATTGTTCCATGAACACTTCAGTATACTGGCGAACTGACATATTTTCTTGCTCAAGACGAAGGAAATCATCTTTCAATTTTCGAACTGCAGCTTCAGGATAATACTGCATTTTAAATTTTACCACAAATTCTTCCCATAACATGGTTTTCAGAATGTTCGGATATGAACTGGACAAGACTTCCCACCAATATAAAGCACTTGATCTCAAACGAGATACAGCAAACATAACTTTGTCTTCTTCTRCACTTTTACTGATTTGCAGACTCAGCTCAATCTCCTTAAGCCAGCACATAGCTTTAACAGGATCACGTTCACCAGAAAACTTAGGAGGTTTACAAGCAAGAAACATCTTGATATCTCCTCCTTTTTGTTCTGAGGATGCAGTAATAGGTACAAATGTACCAGTTACCGGTGTACTAGCTCCGACTTCCTATTGCTCAGAATTTCTTTCCACATTTGGATCAGTTTGGTTTGTATATTTCAACAAATTTACCAAACTCTCCTGAAATTTTCCCAGCTCAGCTGCCAACATATCTTGAGTAATATATTCAGGGTCGGAAACATTATGTCCACCCCTCGCTCTTCCTCGACCTCGGCCAGACATTGAACTTTCTTGAG
>NW_020202029.1:42669-44582 GCF_001531365.2 Cynara cardunculus var. scolymus
ACCGCCATCTCACTCGCAGTTACACTGCCATTATATCTCTCTCGCGGTTACACCGCCATCTCACTCGCAGTTACACTGCCATTTGGGTCTAATGCTCAGTTGTTGGACTAACCTATTTTGCAGGACATCATACCTCGCAGGCAAGGGGAAAGTTTAGAATTGGTGAAATTTAGTTACTCATAAATGTATTCAAGAAAGTTTTTATTAGCCCGAGTTTTGTAAACAATACTATATTTTGTTTTATAAGTATGTGTATGTGGATTATTTGTACGTGGAAATTGTGGGTTGTTATAGTTTAAAAGGCCCATTTCTTTATAAGAAGTCTAATTGGGTCAAAATGACACTAATTGGGTCTATTTAGTTTGATCAGACCTTAATGGGTATTGTAATATTCAGGTTTTGAGATTTGAGTTAAGTTTTTGGATTATATATATATATATATTTGTGTGTGTATGAGGGATTGTGAGATTTTGTGTGTGTTAGCCGACTTTTGAAGGGCGACGATACACTTGCTATTTATAGCAAGTGTATATTAAAAGAAGAGGAGGCTGTTTTTTGAGAATTTTTCTGCATATTGAGAGAAAAGGCTGAAGATAAATAACAGACTTAATCCGATCATTTCTATAAGGTGAGTGTTTTATGCTTTGATGTATCAATTGTGGTATAACAATTGTAATTGTTTGAAACGGTTTATTATGTTTCATATATTATTCGGATTTCATCTAAACCGGTCAAGAGTTGACCGGATATTTTCCTAAACCTCCCAAGGGTTGCCCGGTTTAGAGTTAAACCGCTCAAGCGTTGTTCGATGTAAGACTTAAACCGCCCAAGTGTTGTCCGAATATCTCCTTAAATCGCCCAAGTGTTGACTGGTTTATTCTTAAACCGCCCAAGTGTTGTCCGGATATTTTCTTAAACTGCCCAAGTGTTAATCGGATTAAGAGCTAAACCGCTCAAGCCATGTCCGATTTATCTTTTTCTTCTCTAAGTAATTGTCCAGATTTCATATCTGGACAAGGTTGACCGGACTTCAAATCCAGCTAATGTGTTGAAGCTTTTGAGATGAAATGGCGGTGTAACCGCGAGAGAGATGTAATGGCAGTGTAACCGCGAGAGATATGTAATGGCGGTGTAACCGCGAGAGAGATGTAATGGCGGTGTAACCGCGAGATAGATGAAATGACGGTGTAACCGCGAGAAGGATGAAATGGCGGTGTAACCGCGAGAGAGATGAAATGGCGGTGTAACCGCGAGAGAGATGAAATAGCGGTGTATCCGCAAGAGAGATGAAATGACGGTGTAACCGCGAGAGAGATAAAAAGATATTTGATAGATATAGATAAAGTGTTTGTGATATACAGGTTTGACTCTAAACTGCTAGTTTAGAAAGTATGTTGTTGGTATGAGTTATATACACTCACTAGACCTTTTGGGTCTAACGCTCAGTTGTTGGACTAACCTGTTTTGCAGGTCATCATACCTCGCAGGATAGAGGCAAGGGAAAAGTTTAGAATTGATGACTTTTAGTTATTCATAAATGTATCAAAGAAAGTTTTTGTTAATTTGTATTTTGTAAACGATGTTACATTTTGTGTTATGAGTAATATCATGTGGATTATTTGTCTGGTGGAAATTGTGGGTTGTTTCAGTTGGTATCAGAGCCTTAGTTTAAGGGATCTGGGTATTTACGAAATACTTAGACTTAAACTAGAGGTGTGGAAGTTATAATAATAGGTTTCACCTGGACTATGAACATGGGGAATATGTTATAGTTGAACCTATTATGAGAAAGATAGATTTTATATGATTGATATAATCTGAGTTATGGATAGACTTGAGGATAAATGTGTTATTATGTTTTGATTATGAGAATAATCATGTGTGTTTAAATGTGACAGAAAGAGTTATACATT
>NW_020202030.1:0-4572 GCF_001531365.2 Cynara cardunculus var. scolymus
CCAATGAACCTCATTCCAAGAGTTCCTGCAACTCAAACTACCCCAGAAATACCTGAGCATTTTGAGCCTCGACCCGACGCAAACTGGAGTGATGAAGACAAGGTAATCGTCGAATTAGGGAACAAATGTAAACGGTTGTTAATCATGGCTATTCCTAACGACATCTTCATTTCGTGACTGGAATTGATTTATTCTAGCATCGCACAAAGATTCTTATCTGGAATTGATTTGTATTTCTTGACTGGAATTGTCACCTGGTTTAAGTCCTGCTTTGTTACTGCTTTTCATTTCGTGACAAGTTCAATTCTCATCATAAAGAGACAAATACTTATTCTTTGTTACTGTTTAAGTACTGCTTTGTTACTGTTTGGGTGGTCCACAGGATACTTATGCACGCCTAAGAACATATGTAGGGCACACATCGAGTGTATTCAAAGTTAAATTTCTCACTCATGGGTCACAATTCGTTTCTTGTGGTGCTGACGGTTTGGTAAAACTCTGGACCATAAAAACCAATGAATGTTTGCAACTTATCATCAACATGAGGACAAGGTGTGAAGACTGATCTAATCAATTTCTAGATACATTTCAAGTCTAAACCAACTGTGAAGACTGACTGTGCTAAATCACTCAATTCCCGTGTTAATCTTAGTCTGTTGTTTAAACTTATTCTTGAGATTGTTTTTCCACCGTCCTTCTCACCAGAAACTTCAGAACCATTAGATGATCATGGCTATGTCTTTGCTTTCTGGATAGTTACTCCAGCTTCGTTCATTCTTGATAAGCAGCGTATATATAATGTTGGTGCACTATGGATTGTCATCCGTTTGTTGTTGTTTTTTAGTCCAAAACTTCAGCTAGAGTTTCTAAAACTTATTGAATACTTCCTCTTGCTGGTTCTTTTAACCAGGATAGTCTTACATCTGCAGATTGTGTGGAACTTCTTCTTAGTCTGTTGTATTCAAGTTCATCGTCTCATCCTGATTTGACACACTTCAGACGGTTGTGCTGATTGAAGATTAGTAAACCTGTTGTGGAATGGTCAAGCTGCAGGAAGAAATTTTGTCAAGTCTAATTTTATAGTAAACAGAGTTCATAAAAGTGAAGCTATAGTGTATTGTATTTTGTCTGATCTGTAATTGTAAAGGTTACTCTTGGTTTGGTCTTGAATAGTTGTTTTGGGCTTGTATTTTCTTGAGTCTAATCTTTTGTTTTAGATTTTAATTTTGGATCACCATTTATCTGTTTTGGTTTGTGTTGTAAACTGTTTGAGAGATTTTTCAACTGTTCTGCATCACATAAACTGTTTTAATCAGTATTAACTGTCTTTGACTGTTTTAACAGTTTTTAACTGTTTTCAACAGTTTTAACTGTTTTACTGATTTTTGACAATTTTTCATCGATTCTCTGATTTCTCAACAGTTTTTGTGTTTTATGTTTTTTTTAGCTTACCTTCTTTTGATATATTTTAATTGATTTCATCGCATTAGATCCTGTATTTGATCAATTTGTTTTAAACGACAGATATTCTAGAGAAGGAGAATAAAGAGATGAGAGCTCAGATTGCTGAATTGGAGAAGACCATTATGGACTATAAAGATAAATACATAAACATTTTTTGTGAAAATCATTCAAATGTGGAATTTATTGCAAATTTACAAAAAAATCATAAAAGAGCATTGGAAAGAGTTGAGAATGATTCCAAGGATAAAATTAATAAACTTGAAAATTCTTTGGATAATGTTAGAAAATATTTTGATAGTGAATTGAAAATATGGAGTAAAGCTAATAAAGATCTTTTCAACAAACTCTAAGAAGTTTAGAATGAATTAAGAGCTGAAAGAGATTCTTCAGGTAGAAAGCATAATGAAACTGATGACTTAACTGATAAATCTCATAAATCTAAAAGTGACCTGATTGAGCTAAGAAAACCTCTGAATTTAGAGAAAGAAAAGGTTTTAGAAGTGGAAAAGAATTTTAATGCTGAAAGGAAAGTTTCGGAGAAAGAGAAGAATAAGATAATAGAAGTTGAAAGAAGATTTTGTACTGAACGTGAATCTTATGAAAATAAGATTAATTCTCTTGAGCTGAATGCTAAATTTCTTTTAAATCAAATTTCAGATTTTGAACAACTTATCATCTTGGAACGAGCCAAGGTTGATAAAGAAAAGAAAGAGGCTGAACAAAAGCAAAAAGCTCTAGATGAAGAGAAAAGATTGTTTGTTCTTGAAAAGAGAAGTATTGTCAAGAAACATGCTGCAATTGCCAAAGAGCTTACTGAGAAAAAGAAATTGCTTGACATTGCTTCAGAGAATGATAAGGGAAGTTCAGATGAAGAAAGAAAGAAGTTTGAGAAAGAAAGAAAAGTGTTTGAAAAAATGAAGAAAGAATTAGAAGGTAAATTTTTGGATACTTGAAAGAAGTTGTCTAATCTAGAGACAGAACTTGTGTTTGAATTGAACATGAGAACTGAACTTAAGAAGAATTATGATTTAGTTGCTGATGAGAGTGATCAATTACTTAAGAAAGTTTCAGACTTTTCAAGAGCTGAAAACTCAACTGGTTCTTAATCTTAGTGTAAAACTTGCTTTTATAACTTTTCTAGTGTTAAATCCAATAGTTATTAAAGTAGTCCTAAATCAACTGTTTCTAAGAACAAGTCTCATTCTTCAAATCAGTTTTATCAAGGGTATGTCATTGGATCACCCAATAATTTTTCAAAAGTTAAACAAGTATGGGTTAATAAAGCTGATTTAGTTCTTATAAATCTGTTATAACTAACTGTTCTTCCTTGCACTGTGAGTTCTTATAATAAAATGACCAGTCTCAGCAAGAGAAGAATCATATGCTCAAATTGTAGAACTAATGATTTTGTCAATAAGAAAAGGTTCAACAGATGGCATGGAGATAAAAACTATCAGAACAGTTGGAACGGTAAGAACAGGTATAATCACAATAACTGGTATGGGTCATATTCTATTTCTGATCATCTTGTTCAAAGTGCTAAAAAAATATGTAACAACCCACATATTCTATGTACCGATAATCCACATCATCATACTCATAACACAAAATATAACATCGTTTACAAAATATAGATTAACAAAATACTTTCTTATAATACATTTTAAATAACTAAACGTCATTCATTCTAAACTTTTTCCTGCCTTTATCTTGCAAGGTATGATGACCTGCAAAACAGGTTAGTCCAACAA
The DNA here is from genome assembly GCF_001531365.2 of Cynara cardunculus var. scolymus. Taxonomy (NCBI): domain Eukaryota; kingdom Viridiplantae; phylum Streptophyta; class Magnoliopsida; order Asterales; family Asteraceae; genus Cynara; species Cynara cardunculus. Next base: position 3,216 of record NW_020202030.1, read on the forward strand.
CTGAGCRTTAGACCAAAAAGGTCTAGTGAGTGTATAATTCTCAAACAAACAATATACTTTCCAAACAATCAGTTCAGAATCAAACCTGTTTTGACACATAAACTTATTTATATCTCTCGCGGTCACACCGCCATTACATCTCTCTCTCGCGGTTACACCGCCATTACTTCTCTCTCTCGCGGTTACACCGCCATTACATCTCTCTCTCGCGGTTACACCGCCATTACATCTCTCTCTCGGTTACACCGCCATTACATCTCTCTCGCGGTTACACCGCCATTACATCTCTCTCGCGGTTACACCGCCATTACATCTCTAAAATGATTCAACGTATTAACCGGATTTGAAGTCCGGTCAGCCTTGTCCGGATATAGAATCCGGACAAACACTTGGAATATCAAAAGGGTTATATCATCTCCGGTCAACAATCCGGATAACACCTTGTGTAAGCTTTGTCCGGTTAACACTTAGAATTGAGTCGATATCTTTGTCTGGATTACAAGTCCGGACAATACCCCGCTCACAACTTAACCGATTTAAAGTAATCCGGACAATACATTGCCCAACCTTTGACCGGTTTAAAACAATCCAGTCAATACACCGCCCAACTCTTGACCGGTTTAGACAAGATCCGGTCACCTCTTGACCGGTTTAGGGAGGACTCCGGACAACACTTGAGCGGTTTATAATCCGGATGAAACTGTCCGGATATCAATCCAGTCAATACATGGACGGTTTAAGGAAATATCTGCACAATGTGAACTATAAACCATAAATAACCAGTTCTAATAACTACTGAATTGTATGCAAACAACTATACTCAAARTTTTAATACACTCACCTTTGATTGTGAGTTTTGACTTCAAATCTGCAAATCCTCCTTTAGTCTTTACTCTCAATTGATTTTGAATATTCAAAAAATAACTATTACCATTCCTTTCATATGCAACCGCCTCTTCCCCAACTCTACTTTCACACATAACACTATATATATATAATATTAATATAAACATAAGATTTAAAATATTCCAAATAAAATAACCCGGATATTACAACATTCCCTCCTTAAAAGAATTCCATCCCGGAATTCCATTAAGTAAACAGATAAGGATATTTCATCCGTATCTCCGATTCTGATTCCCAGGTGGCGTCTGGTCCCTTATGATAACGCCACTGAACCTTTACTAACCCAATCTCTTTGTTTCGCAACTTCTTTACTTTGAAGTCGGTAATTTGTTCAGGGGTTYCTTCATAGCATAACTTTTCATCTACCATAATTTCAGGTAATGGTACTGCCACATCTGGACTTATTAGACACTTCCTCAAATTCGACACATGAAATGTGTCATGAATTCCA
>NW_020202030.1:8716-10649 GCF_001531365.2 Cynara cardunculus var. scolymus
ATTATTTTGGGTTGTACGCCCCAACAAACTCACCAAACTTTCTTGGAACCTTCCCAATTCTGCTGCCAACATTTCTTGGGTAATAAATCCGGGATCAGGAACATTGTGTCTACCCCTTGCTCTTCCTCTTCCATGACCAGACATTGAACTTTCTTGAGCCGACAGTTCATGTTCTTATCTAATACCTCTACCTCTTGTTCAACCCTTACTACGACTTCGCGTTTCTATCGTCATCACATTTTCCGGGTCCTCTCCTTGTGTTACGTTTCTTCTTCCCTGACCTCTTCCATAACCAGTAGAGGTCCTTTCTGATTGATTGGGATTATCTGCCATTTCTCAGTATATGGATTTTTCTGTCACATTTAAACACACATGATTATTCTCATAATCATAATATAATAATACATTTATCSYCATGTCTATTCATAACTCAGATTATATCAGTCATATAATCTATCTTTCTCATAATAGGTTCAGCTATAACATATTCCCATATTCATAGACCCAGTAAAACCTATTATCATAACTTTCCACACCTCTAGTTTAAGTCTAAGTATTTCGCAAATACCCAGATCCCTTAAACTAAGGCTCTGATACCAACTTTAACAACCCACATATTCTATGTTCCGATAATCCACATCATCATACTCATAACACAAAATATAACATCGTTTACAAAATACAGATTAACAAAATACTTTCTTACAAAACATTTTGAATAACTAAACGTCATTCATTCTAAACTTTTCCCTTGCCTTTATCTTGCGAGGTATGATGACCTGCAAAACAGGTTAGTCCAACAACTGAGCGTTAGGCCAAAAAGGTCTAGTAAGTGTATAATTCTCAAACAAACAATATACTTTCCAAACAATCAGTTCAGAATCAAACCTGTTCTGACACATAAACTTATTTATGTCTCTCGCGGTTACACCACCATTACATCTCTCTCTCGCGATTACACCATCATTACATCTCTCTCCCGCGGTTACACCGCCATTACATCTCTCCCGCGGTTACACCACCATTACATCTCTCCCGCGGTTACACCGTCATTACATCTCTAAAATGATTCAACATATTAACCAGATTTCAAGTCCGGTCAGCCTTGTCCGGATATAGAATCCGGACAAACACTTGGAATATCAAAAGGGTTATATCATCTTCGGTCAACAATCCAGATAACACCTTGTATAAGCTTTGTCCGGTTAACACTTAGAATTGAGTCAATATCTTTGTCCGGATTACAGGTCCGGACAATACCCCGCTCACAACTTAACTGATTTAAAGTAATCCGGACAATACATTGCCCAACCTTAGACCGGTTTAAAACAATCCGGTCAATACACCGCCCCAACTCTTGACCGGTTTAGACAAGATCTGGTCACCTCTTGACCGGTTTAGGGAGGACTCCGGACAACACTTGAGCGGTTTATAATCCGGATGAAACTGTCCGGATAACAATCCGGTCAATACATGGACGGTTTAAGGAAATATCCGTACAATATGAACTATAAACCATAAATAACCAGTTCTAATAACTACTGAATTGTATGCAAACAACTATACTCAAAGCTTTAATACACTCACCTTTCATTGTGAGTTTTTACTTCAAATCTGCAAATCCTCCTTCAGTCTTTACATATTCAAAAAATAACTATTACCATTCCTCTCATATGCACTTGCTATTTATAGCAAGTGCAGGAACCGCCTCTTCCCCAACTCTACTTTCACACATAACACTCTATATGTATATATATATATATATATATATAATATTAATATAAACATAAGATTTAAAATGTTCCAAATAAAATAACCCGGATATTACAGAATATATTTTATAGGAATAGATGGTTTGGAAGTTACAACATACGCCAACCCGATACTAACAAAATAGGACCCAAATTCATTTGGGTACCAAAATCTACTTAAT
>NW_020202030.1:11220-42273 GCF_001531365.2 Cynara cardunculus var. scolymus
TTTTATCTGATCATTGTGCTTATCTGCAATAATATTTTTGATCAACTGTTTGTGGTCAACTGTGCATAATGCTAAATTTTAAGAGGGACTGAGTGCTTATCAGAAATACCTCTGTGGAATGTCAGAACTGACAAACCTACCCAAGAGGACAACCATATATGAGTGAGCTTTATATACAGAAGGGTTTGTGTGCTGAGATTAAAATGAAAAAGAGAGGGGTAGTTGTTGTGAGCAAAAAGAATTGACGAGAGTAGTGTCATGATTAAAATAATACGAAAATCCTGTTCCAAACTTCTAAAATTCGGGGATTCCACACAATCTATTAGTTCTCAATTCTTTCGAGACTAATATTGAAAAAGGCAAAGCCCAGGCCAATTTTTGTCACAACCCCACCAGCTACTCATTGTGTTCTTAAGAGTTTATCAGATCTGCCATAGGTTCATACAATATTGTTGAAGATTGATCTTAAAGTGGGACAACAATTGGTATCAGAGCTGGACTATGCAAGAAATCAGATAAGAAATCAGATAAGAAATCATCGTTTTTGAAGAATTTTTTTGGATTTTTTTTCTGTTCTTCATTTTTGTTCTTAGTGTTCTTAACCTTTTCTTGATTTTGATCAGATTTTTTTAAAATTTTTGTGTTTTCGTGTTTAAACCATGATCAAAATGTGTGGAATCACTTTGTGAATCTTTGTTATTCACAAAGATTTGTGATTTGGCTATTTGATTTCAAGATCTGGTGATTTTTTTGTGTTTTTAAAAGTTTTCATGTTCTTGAATTTTTTTTAATTTGTGTTTTTGATCCAAATTTTTGTTAAAGTTCTTTTGTTTTTGTGTTTTTAGACCTAATTCGGTCAAAGCCCAACCTTAATGAAGAATTGATTTTTTTGGGCATAAAATCGAACAGGCCCATCACACTTTGATCGGATTGTTTCATCGCTCACATTTTCAATATAAATCGCTCATAACCTTGAACCTAGTTCATCTCTATCGCTCAGGTTTCTCTGTTAAATCGCTCAAATCAGAAGGTAAGGCTTCATCGATTTCTCGATAAATCGCTCAAGGATGTTTCTAAATCGCACAAGGCATGATCGGATTTCACCTTAATCGCACAAAAGCCCCATCCGATTTAGTAAATCGCTCATCTTATCTCTTCTCCGGATTCATAAATCGTTCATCACAGTGGTAAATCTTGGACAACTTAAGCGGACAAGGGTTCTAAATCGCAGATGCCTTGAATGGATAAAGTCTCCTGATTTGTTAATCGCTTGGTAAGTCATTTGGTGTCCGGATTTCTCTTTATCGTACAAAGCTTAGTCGGATTCCTAAATCACAGTGTTTAAATCGTTCACTGTTTTCTCTAAATCTTTTATCAAAGGTTCATCAAAATCGCTGACATGAGCTTTGTTCATTAATCGATTATCTCAAATATCACATAGATTTTAGTTGGATTTGGTTTTTAATTGCACACTATTAATTCGATATCACAAAGCATTGACCGATTTATTTTAGCATCGCACAAAGATTCTTATATGGAATTGATTTGTATTTCTTGACTGGAATTGTCACCTGGTTTAAGTCCTGCTTTGTTACTGTTTTTCATTTCGTGACAAGTTCAATTCTCTTCATAAAGAGACAGATACTTATGCTTTGTTACTGTTTAAGTACTGCTTTGTTACTGTTTGGGTGGTCCACAGGATACTTATGCACGCCTTATGAACCTCAAAGATTAAAAATGAAGCTGTTGGTGTTGGACAATCAATATCAAGTCTAACAGCAGATACAGATCTTTGTTTTGGACAGATTAGTATTGCATTAATGTTTGATTTGTGTTTCTTGATAAACTTGGTTGTTTTGGACAGATTAATGGTGGAGTTTGTTTGATATTCTGCAAGCACAGTGGTTTCCTAGTAAAGGTTCTTGTGTCTGTTATGTATATCAGATGGTTCATGTCTAAAACATTTGTAGGGCACACATCGAGTGTATTCAAAGTTAAATTTCTCACTCATGGGGCACAATTCGTTTCTTGTGGTGCTGACGGTTTGGTAAACCTCTGGACCATAAAAACCAATGAATGTGTTGCAACTTATCATCAACATGAGGACAAGGTGTGAAGAATGATCTAATCAATTTCTAGATACATTTCAATTCTAAACCAACTTTGAAGACTGACTGTGCTAAATCACTCAATTCCTGTGTTAATCTTAGTCTGTTGTTTAAACTTATTCTTGAGATTCTGCTTCCACCATCCTTCTCACCGAAACTTCAGAACCATTAGATGATCATGGTTATGTCTTTGTTTTCCAGATAGTTACTCCAGCTTCGTTCATTCTTGATAAGCAGCGTATATATAATGCTGGTGCACTATGGATTGTCATCCGTTTGTTGTTTTTTAATCCAAAACTTCAGCTGGAGTTTCTAAAACTTATAGAATACTTGCTCTTGCTGGTTCTTTTAACCAGGACTGTCTTACATCTGCAGGTTGTGTGGAACTTCTTCTTAGTCTGTTGTATTCAAGTTCATCGTCTCATCCTGATTTAACACACTTCAGATGGTTGTGTTGATTGAAGATTAGTAAACCTGTTGTGGAGTGATCAAGCTGCAGGAAGAAATTTTGTCAAGTCTACGTTTATAGTAAAGGGAGTTCATAAAAGTGAAGCTATAGTGTATTGTATTTTGTCTGATCTGTAATTGTAAAGGTTACTGTTGGTTTGGTCTTGAACAGTTGTTTTGGGCTTGTATTTTCTTGAGTCTAATATTTTGTTTTAGATTTTAATTTTGGATCACCAATTATCTGTTTTGGTTTGTGTTGTAAACTGTTTGAGAGAATTTTGAACTATTCTGCGTCACATAAACTGTTTTAATCAGTATTAACTGTCTTTGACTGTTTTAACAGTTTTTAACTCTTTTCAACAGTTTTGACTGTTTTACTGATTTTTGACAATTTTTCGTCGATTCTCTGATTTCTCAACAGTTTTTGTGTTTTCTGTTTTTGTTTTTGAGCTTAATTGTTTTTGATATATTTTAATTGATTTCATCGCATTAGATCCTGTATTTGATCAATTTTTTTTTACAGATATTCTAGAGAAGGAGAATAAAGAGATGAGAGCTCAGATTGCTGAATTGGAGAAGAGCATTATGGACTATAAAGATAAATATATAAACATTTTTTGTGAAAATCATTCAAATATGGAATTTAATGCAAATTTACAAAAAGATTATAAAAGAGCATTGGAAAGAGTTGAGAATGATTCCGAGGATCAAACTAATAAACTTGAAAATTCTTTGGATAATGTTAGAAAAGATTTTGATAATGAATTGAAAATATGGAGTAAAGCTAATAAAGATCTTTTCAACAAACTCTAAGAAGTTTAGAATGAATTAAGAGCTGAAAGAGATTCTTCAGGTAGAAAGCATAATGAAACTGATGACTTAACTGATAAATCTCATAAATCTGAAAGTGACCTGATTGAGCTAAGAAAACTTCTGAATTTAGAGAAAGAAAAGGTTTTAGAAGTGGAAAAAGAATTTTAATGCTGAAAGGAAAGTTTTGGAGAAAGAGAAGAATAAGATAATAGAAGTTGAAAGAAGATTTTGTACTGAACGTGAATCTTATGAAAATAAGATTAATTCTCTTGAGCTGAATGCTAAATTTCTTTTAAATCAAATTTCAGATTTTGAACAACTTATCATCTTGGAACGAGCCAAGGTTGATAAAGAAAAGAAAGAGGTTGAACAAAAGCAAAAAACTCTAGATGAAAAGAAAAGATTGTTTGTTCTTGAAAAGAGAAGTACTGTCAAGAAACATCCTGCAATTGCCAAAGAGCTTACTGAGAAAAAGAAATGGCTTGACATTGCTTCAGAGAATGATAAGGGAAGTTCAGATGAAGAAAGAAAGAAGTTTGAGAAAGAAAGAAAAGTGTTGGAAAAGATGAAGAAAGAATTAGAAGGTAAATTTTTGGATACTTGAAAGAAGTTGTCTAATCTAGAGACAGAACTTGTGTCTGAATTGAACATGAGAACTGAACTTAAAAAGAATTATGATTTAGTTGCTGATGAGAGAGATCAATTACTTAAGAAAGTTTCAGACTTTTCAAGAGCTGAAAACTCAACTGGTTCTCAATCTTAGTGTAAAACTTGCTTTTATAACTTTTCTAGTGTTAAATCCAATAGTTATTCAAGTAGTCCTAAATCAACTGTTTCTAAGAACAAGTCTCATTCTTCAAATCAGTTTTATCAAGGGTATGTCATTGGATCACCCAATAATTTTTTAAAAGTTAAACAAGTATGGGTTAATAAAGCTGATTTAGTTCTCATAAATCTGTTATAACTAATTGTTCTTCCTTGCACTGTGAGTTCTTCTAATAAAATGACCAGTCTCAGCAAGAGAAGAATCATATCCTCAAATTGTAGAACTAATTATTTTGTCAATAAGAAAAGGTTCAACAGATGGCATGGAGATAACAACTATCAGAACAGTTGGAAAGGTAAGAACAGGTATAATCACAATAACTGGTATGGGTCATATTCTATTTCTGATCGTCCTGTTCAAAGTGCTAAAAGAATATATCTAATAGGAATAGATGGTTTGGAAGTTACAGCATACTCCAACCCGATACTAACAAAATAGGACCCAAATTCATTTGGGTACCAAAATCTACTTAATCTGGTTTTGCAGGTGTGTCAATTTTGTGCTGATCAANCCAACCCGATACTAACAAAATAGGACCCAAATTCATTTGGGTACCAAAATCTACTTAATCTGGTTTTGCAGGTGTGTCAATTTTGTGCTGATCAAAATATCATTTCAGTGATGCACTAATGCAGGGGGAGTTGTAATCTATTCCAAACGAGGCTTCTGAACATTTCAGTTCAGGACCCATGCTTTACATTGTGGTTTCTAAACACTCAGTCTAGAACCCGAGCTTAAAATGTTTCCTTTTTAATTTTTGAGCTTAACTGAAACAATTCTATAATCTACTTTCTAGGGGGAGTCTCTAGAAGGTTCAATAAATGTTTTCGAGAAGTAAATAATTTTTTTTAAAGAAACGAGTACATTTTCTGAGCAGGTATTTCCTGAGATTTTACTTACGTAATTTCTCCTCGATCATAACTCCAATACCTGTTTCAGCTATTATTCAAATTGTTATTATCACGTCTCTTAAAATGAAAATCATTTTCGGTGATAATACACTCGTTTGTATTTAAAGGTTGTTTTTCAATTTCTTTTTACTTTGAATGATATACATTTTTTTAATCTGAATCTGTAAACTTGTTCTTACAGATCTTCATTCGTTTCTCTCGCATATCGAATAATATGATTGTTGTCGCATCATCCTTTTGTTGATTGTGCTTAAAAGTCAAATTTTTTGATCAATTTTTATCTGATCATTGTGCTTATCTGCAATAATATTTTTGATCAACTGTTTGTGGTCAACTGTGCATAATGCTAAATTTTAAGAGGGACTGAGTGNTTTTATCTGATCATTGTGCTTATCTGCAATAATATTTTTGATCAACTGTTTGTGGTCAACTGTGCATAATGCTAAATTTTAAGAGGGACTGAGTGTTTATTAGAAATACCTTTGTAGAATGTCAGAACTGATAAACCTACCCAAGAGGACAACCATATCTGAGTGAGCTTTATATACAAAAGGGTTTGTGTGCTGAGATTAAAATGAAAAAGAGAGGGGTAGTTGTTGTGAGCTAAAAGAATTGATGAGAGTTGTGTCAGGATTAAAAGAATACGAAAATCCTGTTCTAAACTTCTAAAATTCGGGTATTCCACATAATCTATTAGTTCTCAATTCTTTCGAGACTAATATTGAAAAAGGCAAAGCCCAGGCCAATTCTTGTCACAACCCCACCAGCTACTCATTTATCTCTCAATAGATAAGTGTTTCAATAATACTTGGGGAATGCAACTCATCATCTATCAATTTCTCATTTGGAGAAAGTTGATATTGAATCAGAAGGATATATGTCCCCCTTCAAGTCTTTTTGATCACGAATTGAGTCTGATAAATTTGTGTAGTCCACACGGTTTATCTATTTGAGCCTAAACAGAAGCATTAGTTGCTTTTATCTTTCTACACTACACAAATTGCATTTTATATGTTATTTTGTCAAAACATTCATAGATATGCTATTATTAAGCTATCGATGATTGAATGGAAGTCCTGGTGAGATGGGCCTCATAAAGTCTAATATATACAGTACATCCGTTGTACTGAGTATATTTGTTATACTCACAGGCCAATCTTTTTATAAGATTGAAAATAATTTCATTCGTTGAAATTGGTTGTTACCTTCCCATTCCCTTTAATCTGAAAAGATTAAACAAGTGGATTTGAAAAGATCTACTTACAATTTCATAAATTGACAGCTTTCACGGGAAATTTCATTCATTCTTGTGTATGATCTCATGATTCTCATTTCATCATAAGGAGGAGTATGTAATAATGAATGAAATGTCCAATTCTGAACATTAAAAGGAGAATTTGTTGAAAAGATTAAGGGGGAGTAACATCAAAGATGGCAAAAGACTCAAAAGAAATGCGACTGGAGATGATTACAAAAAATTATTCCGATGCTAAAATGACTGAGAGATATTGAATGTGAAGATCCATTTTTACAACAGTTTACTAAAGATCAACTCTGAAGTTTGTTATTGTTTCTGATTTACATTGTCAAAAAGAGAAGAACATCGCGGTTCTACATTCGAGGGGGAGAATGCTAGAAGATCTTTCTCAAGAAAAGATTACCTGAAGATTTCAAATTGGAGATTATTTTTTGAAGAAGACATAGTGTGTTTAAAGTTTCAAAGTTCAAACGGGACTCAAAGCGCGAAACTTCTTTTAAGTCTGAATACAAAGGGAGAGAATGTTAGGACTGAAAATTAGTGTAAAATTGTATTCGTCTTGAAAGATATAATTGTCTATAATTGTTTAAAAGTCATCGTGTTTGACTTTTCTTAGACTGTTTGACTTTGACCTTGTTTAGTTTGTTTGACCCTATAAATAGGGTGTTTCTTTGTAATCTTTGAAGGAGAGCTCATTTTGTATCTGTACGTATATTTTGAGAGTTTATGAAGGTTTGACTATTTCTCTCATATCTCCTCTCATTGTGTTCTTAAGAGTTTATCAGATCTGCCATAGGTTCATACAATATTGTTGAAGATTGATCTTAAAGTGGGACAACATAGTAAAACACATATGGGTCATGGTTCAAAACTACATGCTGATCCATCTGGAAAAGCTGTAGATCGGAAAACATATAGAGGCATGATTAGTTCTTTAATGTATTTAATGTCCTGTAGACCGGATATTATGTTTTCAACACATCTTTGTGCCAGATATCAGGCTAATCCAAAGAAGTCCCATTTAAGTGCCATTAAACGCATTTTTTGTTATCTGAAAGGGACTGCCAATCTTGGACTCTGGTATCCAAAGGGTACTAGCTTTGATCTAACAACATACTCAGATGTAGATTACGTAGGGTGTATGTTGGACAGGAAGAGTACTTCGGGTCATGTACAATTTCTAGGAGACAAACTCGTAAGCTGGGCTTCCAAGAAACAAAACTGTGTATCCATTTCTACTGCTGAAGCAGAATACGTAGCTGCTGCTAGCTGCTGTTCTCAAGTACTTTGGATGCAGACACAGCTCAGAGATTACGGTTTCTTTTTTAATAAAATTCCCATTTATTGTGATTCGAAAAGCGCAATTGATATATCTTGTAATCATGTTCAACACACTAAGACCAAACATATAGATATTCAGTATCACTTTATTAAAGATCACGCTGAAAAGGGAACTATTGAATTATATTTTGTAAATACATAATTTCAATTAGCTGACTTATTTACGAAAGWTTTAGATGAAAAACGCTTTAGCTTTCTTGTATCTAAGTTAGGAATGTTAAATTTGAAAATTTAAATTTTTCTTAAAAACTGTTCAATTTATTGAATTGTGTTTAAGTCGAATACATCTTTTCAAAATATCTGTATTTCTTAATACAAATCAGTATTTCAATTTTTTATGTGTTCTAAAATCTTTTGATAATGGAATCTATATTCGAGGGGGAGTGTTGAATTTTGTACTTATTTTACTGATTCATTTTTTTAGAGGGAGTTCACATATCTGTATGATACTAACTGTTTAAAATTTTCTTACAGGTAGTGTTAAAATATCTAATTTTTGAAAGATTTAGAGTTTAAAAGGATAAGTGTTTGACCGATTTAGTCTAATCCGTATCCGGACAAAGTAATGTTTGATTTAGACTAATCCGGACAAAAAGCTATTCGATAAACTCTTATCCAGATAAGATTAGATATATGATTGAACTAGTGGTAAATCGCTTAAGGAGTTGTGTGATTTAAGTCTAAATCGTTTGAAGTGTTGTGCGATTTGAGTCTATATCGCTTGAAGAGTCGTGCGATTTGAGCATTTTTCGCTCAAAGAGTCATCCGGATTTTGTTTCTCCGGATGAAGAGTTATTGGATTTACCTCCTTGAGCTATCCGATTTAGTGACTTAGTGGTGTGTGTGAGTTTAAATCGGACAACCCTTTGTTCGATTTATCTTAATCCGGACATCTCTTTGTTCGGATTAGTAGTTGAAGGGTTTTTCACCTCCTATAAATGCTCGTCTGATTTATTCATTTCACTTTTTACTGTTTCTCACATCTCTCATAAATCACTATTCATCTTCGTTATCGGACGACAATTTCTCAAGTTCTTCATCTTCTTCTTCCTAATTGTTCCCTGTTATTCTAAGGTTTGAATCTATAATCGCATTATCGAATTGTTGTACTTAACTGTAATATCTTTTGATCTTAATTTTGAACCTGAACTTGAACAACCTGAACTTGAACTTGAACATAATAATAAATCGAAGTTTTGTTGTGAAGAACACTAAATCATTCCTAATAAGAACTCTAAATCTAAATCTATTTTGTATCCTGGACTGCGTTTAACATAGATTTAGGATTTTTAGTCGATTTTTTTTGTAATAGGTTTTGTCCGATTTAGGTTTTAATCAGTTTAGGTTTCGTTTTTGATTGGTTTAGTCGCCGGAGAAGACGATCGGAGTTTACTCCGGTTAACCTTATCCGGTTTAGATGTTTGTCTTGTCTGGTTTAGATCTTTTGACTTGTAATTTATTTTGTTTTTTATTTCATCCAGGTGATTTATTTTTTTTCAATTTATTCTTCACTTTATTTTCTTTCTCTTTCATTTTGTTTAGTTTAGTTATTTTTTGTGTTAGTATTTTTTTTACTGTTAAATTTTTCTTCGTAGTTTTAGTCTTGAATTTTTTTAAGTATCTTAGTATTTTTTTTTGTTGTTTTATTTTTTCAATTGTTGTTAATTTTTTTTATTTTGTGAATATTTTTTTAGCTTTTTGAAGGAATTAATTTTTTTTGGTAAATCTAGTGTTAGTTTTATATCTGGTTTTTGATATTGTGAAAGTTTTATTCATTTGAGGATCTAATATTCTGTATTCTTTTACAAGAAAATGGCTGATGAACCTCAACGATCTGACGAGGAAACTCATATCCCCTCGGTTAGATCAGATAACCTTAGTAACCCGCCCCAGCTAGTAAATCTAATTGAACATCAGAAACCATATGGAAGTCTTCAATCTTTAGAGATACCTGTGTGGAAATGGGATCACATTACAATGGATTTCGTCATGAAATTGCCTCGAACGCCAAAGGGGTATGACGTGGTTTGGGTAATTGTATCATCTGTCTAAATCTGCGCATTTTCTATCATTAAGAGAAAAGTACTCACTAGAAAAGCTGGCATAGATTTACATCAAATAAATTGTGACCAGACACGGTATTCCATTATCTATTATTTCTGATAGAGATAGTCGGTTTACTTCAAAGTTCTGGGAAGGAATGCAGAAAGCTTTGGGATCAAAAATCCGACTAAGCACAGCTTATCATCCGCAAACTGATGGACAAAGTGAAAGAACTATCCAAACTCTCGAAGACATGTTGAGAAGTTGTATTATTGACTTTGGGGGATCGTGGGAAGATCATTTGCCATTAATAGAGTTTGCATATAACAACATTTATCATTCCAGCATTCAAGCGGCACCGTATGAAGTATTGTATGGACGTAAATGTCGAACGCCATTATGTTGGAACGAGGTAGGTGAAAGGCAGTTGACGGTCCTGAAATTGTTCAAGAAACTTCCGAAAAGATTGAACAGATCCGCGAAAGAATCAAAACAGCACAAGATCGCCAGAAAAGTTATGCTGATAATCGTCGAAAGCCGACTGAATTTAGTGTAGGTGATTTTGTGATGTTGAAAGTTTTGCCATGGAAGGGCGTCATCAGATTTGGAAAGAAGGGTAAGCTCAATCCGAGGTATGTGGGGCCGTTCAGAATATGTAAGCGAATTGGGCCAGTGGCATATCAGTTAGAGCTACCAAAAGAACTGAGTCTGATTCACAACACTTTCCACATGTCGAATCTGCGAAAATGCTTGGCAGATCCAACTCTAGCTATACCGCTGCCAGAGGTTGAATTAGACAGTAAGCTGAACTTTGTGGAAACACCAGAAGCTGTAATTGACCGAAAGATCAGGATGTTGGGAAACAAAGAGATAAGTCTGGTTAAAGTACAGTGGAAGTTTCACAAAGGACCAGAAGCGACATGGGAATTGGAGTCAAAGATGAGATCAGAGTACCCTTGGCTCTTTAATTAAAAAAATTGAGGGGTGGATGATGTGATAACCTGATCTTGGTTATCACTTGAGGTAATAAATATGTGATTATTTGTTATATATGATTATGTGACAACATGAAAAATTGATAGATTTGATCATGCTAGTATGTGAAAATATGCATAAGGTAGATGCACGAATGAGATTATATGTATATGTGAATGCACATATTTGGCGCATAAGGCTTGGTCGTCCACGGAGATTGAGAGCGGGCTCTGTATGAAAGGAACCTTCACTCTTTGAGTAAGAGCTCTGGTTCTTGACCTCTACTGCATCAGAGCTCTTAGTCTAGACCATTTCAATAGACTAAGTCCTATTGACTAGAGTAAGAGACTTGTTACTTACACTTTCAAAAGTTGGGGTCTAACAATCTCCCCCTAAGTGTAAATAAGGAAGGCTCTTACTTGAATTGAAAACATAAGTCTAGTCGAAGCCAGAGGTTAAAAGGAACCTCTGTTTTACATTAACTATCTAGAAAGTACAATACGATTGAAAGGAAAGTACATTGCTTGAAAGAAAAAAATGCTTACAAAAGAAGGTCTAGATGTGTTGAAGTTTAATGAACCTCCTAAGAAGTTCTCGAAACTCCAGCAAGTTGTGAATTGACCTTAGGATTATTTTTGCTCTTTCTTTTGCTCCAGGGGAGGTATCTCTGCTTCTTAAAAGATGATCTCTAATGTAGCGCAGAGTAGCATTTGAGTACTTGAAGCGCTGGTCTTCTCAAAAAAATATTTTTCTTCCTTGTTTGTTTTAGAAGACCATCCCTGTCTCTGGTTCCACCAAGACGGTCCATGAGGGAATGCTATTGATGCCTTGCAGATCTTCGTTTGGTCTGTGAATTGGGTAATCTGTCCACGAGACCTCTCCACTTTATACTCATGGAAAATGATCTGATTGTGCGCGAAGGTTCTTTTCTTGATGTCGAGGACTTGCTTGATGCGTTCAAAAAAATGGACTGTATGGATTGGTTGTGTATAGCGATCCAAGAACCTCTTTCTGATGTTCTCTTGGGCCGTTGGATGAAGGTTGATCTTTATGACCGGTGTCTCATCTCTTAGGTTGTAAAGAAACTGGTAGATGTCTTCGCTGTCTGCCTTGTCCTTGATTGGCTTGTCTGGGGGTGTTGGCTTCATCATTGCATCCATACTCTCCTTGATCTTTTGAACTCGATCAACGGGATGTTTGGTGCTCCGAGGCCTGCTGCTTGCGCCTTCTTCTGCTCTTCTTCTTGGATTGATAGGAACCATCTGCCTCATTGTTGGAGTGACTACTCTGGTCCCGTTAGCAGGGACCCTAGCTCTGTGTGAATTCTTGGTGGTGGAGGAGCAGCTACTGTAACGCTTTCGAGAGGAACATCAACATGAATAGCCGTGAGAGATGGATCGGCAACATTCACTGCTACTACCTCTTCTTCTTCTTGTCCTCTTGTTGATTGAGCAGCTGTGTCCATGGCATACTCTGATGAGGAAGACAGAGCCTCTTCTGAGTCGGATGAAGAGACGATACAGCTAAGAGCTAGATGACATCTTCATCTTGTCGTTGTGCTTCTGGCTCTGCCTGAGATGCCATGGGCATCTTTCCTTTTTGAAGCACCTCTACATGCGCTTGCTCTGTCTGTGCTCTCTGCCTTGAGGATTCTGGTGCTGGCTGGCTTGGGGCAGAGGCAGATGGAGTAGAGGGCGCAACCCTTGGTGTGACACTTGGAGCGGCGGTGGACTAGTTATCCCCCTCTTGGCAATTTTAAGGGCCAAACAGGTCTGGGTCCTCATCATCGTCAAGCCTCCTTTGCTTGGACGCTTGGGCACATGGAGTTGGCTCCGTTATTCTCTTTCGGCCTTTGCTCCTTTGCTTGGGGCAAGGATTTGATTTTTGCCTCAAAGAGTTTGAGGAGCTCTTTTGCAGCGTCCCCAAATCTTTGAATCTCCATATCTGTGCTGTAGTTGAATGCAGCCAAGGAGCACCTTATTGATTCTGCTGCCTCCATGACCTTGTTGTTGAAGTTTGATGTAAAACTTGCCACCTTCTGGAGGAGTCTGTCACTCAGAGCATTCATGCCCGACTGGGTGATGTAGTCTACATGTACATCCAGAGGAATGAGCACTTGGGCATCATGAGATGAAGTGGAAGCTCCATCCCTCTGAATGCATGCAATGACCCTTTGCAGCGCCTCTGCATTCTTAACCATAAATTCTTGGAGTGTATTGAGTCGAAAGGCATTTGTCATTGACTCAGCCCTCAATACTGCTAAGGATGCTCGTATATCATCCAGAGCAGATGCAGAAGGTGATGGCTCTACATGGGCCATGTTGAGTTTTAGCTCTTCCAAGGAGCACAACATAGTGGTGGCAAAGGACTGAAACTCGTCCTTTGTGACATAAGCTGTTAGGGTAACCTCTGGCTCAACACATGGGCCAGATTTAGTCCTTGTTCCAAGGACACCTTCTTGCTCGACTTAATTGACGTTGGTCAAGGAAGGATTTCCAGCAGATCCTTGTGGCTCTCTTTGAGGAGAGTCCACTACTGTTGTTCTGTCATGAAGAGTATCCAAGGCAGGTTCAGAGCCAGCTAGAGGACTCTCCATGAGTGGACGAGAAGATTGGTTGAGAATCTCCATGTCTTGTGCACCTAACCCTTGCTTTGAACAAGGTGGGAAATCTACATGTGTAGAGGAAACGAATTCCTCTGTTTGGGATAGTGGCATGATATGGGAAGACATGTCACTTATTCTTTCAAAGGTTTCACACTTTTGAGAGGGTGATCCGTGATACGTGGTTTCCCTTTGGCTTTCATAACCAGAGGTAGATGCGACCTCTGGTTGGTTTGGCAGGTTTAGGTTCGAGGTGTGCACCTCTAATTCAATTATTTGTGTGTCTCGACCACTGGAGTCAGATGATGTGTTTGCACTTGGAGTTTGGCTAGGAAAGTATATGTGCCTATTCACCATCCTAGGCTGCTTTGGCTCGCCCTGAGACAGAACAGCTTGTGCACCTCCTCCCTCCTCATCTTCTTCTTCCTCTTCACTCTCTTCACTTGATGTATATGACCCAACAGCATCATCAAAGTGTTCTTGGTCATCCTCTTCGTCAGAGCTAGAGGAGTGCTCCAAGCCTTGATTGCCTTCTTCCACCTCTCTGATTCTCTCTTCTTCCTTGAGACGAGCAATCTCTGCTTGTCTTGCTCTCTCCACTCTCTCTTCCTCTTCCTTTAAACGAGCAATTTCTGCAAGTCTGGCTCGTTCAGCTCTATCCTCCTCTTCCTTCCTCATTCTCTCTCTCTCTCTCTCTCTCTCTCTCCACTATCTTTTTCTTTGCCTCTTCTCTCTTCTCTTTTGCTCTCTGTCTTTTTCCAATCTCACCTCCTCCTCTTCTGCCTGAGGCCTTTGAGTGTCCTCCGTTCCCTCATCCTCTTGGTTTGTACCTAGCGTGCCGGGGTTTGAGGCACTGGTTCTAGTGCCTCGCGTGCATGTCTGTACGTCTTCTCACCTTCCTCGTCTTCATGTAGGCAAATAGCTTCATTAGGATAGGCCTTTCTGAAATGTAGCCTTCTTTGTTGACGGTGGGCTTGTAGTGTGTGAGCACATTCACCTTGTGCACATGCAGACGTCCTATGTCAATGTTGTTGTCGTCGAGAACGGGTCTTAGAAGAAGACCCAGAAAGCGAGGAAACAGGAGCGATGGAAATTCCTTCTATTAAGCCACGTCTTAGCACTTCTTGGCAATAGCGGCCTTGAACTCTGTGTAGAGGATCAAGGAGTAGTCCAATGATAAGTCGAAAAAGATGCCATCCATAATCTGGAGGATGCTGGTGGAGCACATGTCCAAGCTTCCAATCTTGCCTGTCAACGATCGATTCACCAATGTGAACATGGTGTTCCACACTGGGGGCAAGTATTGCCTGCGTTATTGAGAAGGGTACTAGAGGGCTTTGTTGTACCCCAAGAACTTCAAGAACGATACGATTTCATCCCTAGATGGGAGAGGGGCATATTCATTCAGTCCTAAATCAGTCTTTGTAAGGATTTGTAGAACTCGTGAGAACATGGATCTTGAAATGCGGACATTGATGATATCCTTTGTAGATGGCACATAAAAATCGCCAACTATTCCTTGTTGGGAGTCAGCAACGGAGCAAGTCTGCCAGAATTCTTGGATGAATCTTTCAGAGACAAGATCATCAGTGTTTGTTAGGGCAAGGTTCAAGAAATGGTGTTGGAGGATATCGATAACAGGGTGAAATTTTTTGTCAAAGCTGTCTAGTGAGATTTGAAGGGCATGGTTGTTGGGTTTGAGTGGAAGAGGAACCATGTTTTGGCTGGTTTCCTCAACAGTCTTGAGGGTAGTAGTGTGGGTTTGAGAGTTCCCTGATTCTGAAGAAGACATAGTTGCAAGTTTTTGTGAAAAAGGAAGAGTTTGTCAAGAATCGGTTCTTGATTCTTTAACTGGGTTTAATAAAAGGTTTGATTGACTTACTTGACGAACGAAGATGAAGATTCCACCACAGATTGGAGTTCCAGAAAATGGTTTGAGAGCTTGAAGGAATATCAATGGCGGTTTTGGGAGCTTGAAAACAACGAGTTCTTGAAAATCTTTGTAAGCGTAAAAATGAAATTTGGGGAAAATGATTTGTTTAAATAGAACAAAGTAAGGTACTCGAGTGAAATGCTCCCCCCCAAACGTCAGATAACTGAAGCGTTTTTTAGCACCACCTGTGGGGAGTTGCCACGTGGCCTGCCAGCTGCAAATGGCGCCTCTCGGATTTGAAAAATTAAAATAACAGGCGGTGACTCTTTGTTAAATGACAGCTAAATAAAATTTTTAATAAATAAGAACTGTACGCCTTCCTTTGAAAAATATTATATTTTAAATAGAACAAAAACTAGAATTTTACTAAGTGTATATACTCTGGTTTGAATGAAAACAACAACTATTATACAGAAGCTCTGTACTAGAGTACAGAGTTGATGTGTTTAGATTGTTTAAGGAATTTGAAAAACGAACCCAGAGTTCTACATAAAGGAAAGATAACATACCTTAGGATCTCATACAGAGGCTCATGGTTGGACTATGCATGTCCTCTGTCTAGGAAACTTAATATGTTTAGAGGCAGAAGCTCTGTATAGTACATACAGAGGCTCTGTCCTATAATCATAAAAGTTTTTGAGGCAGAGGCTCTGTATAGTACATACAGAGGCTCTGTATGATGCATGATCTAACGCTCCCCTCGACTTTAGCTCTGCTTGATCTGCTCCCCCTTGAACTATGCTTGGATCATATATGATAAGTATTGCACAAGCATGATGAACAAGGTACAGAGGCTCTGTATCTCATGACAACTTATATGTGAGCAAGAGGCTCTGCATGTTCTATCAGAGGCTCTGTCTCATGGGTCAAGACTTAAAACAAAAACTGAAGTATGCTCATAAGGGATGCAGAGGCTCTGTATAGTACATACAGAGGCTCTGTCTTAGTTGGAAAGATTGAGCATACCCAACTTGCTAACCAAAAAGTTAAATCTCTTTTCATCAAGAGCCTTTGTAAATATGTCAGCAAGTTGTAAATTTGTACTAACGAAAAACATTTCAATCGTACCTTTCTCTACATGGTCCTTGATGAAATGATAGCGTACGTCGATGTGCTTTGTTTTAGAGTGATGCACAGGATTGGCTGTGCTTGCAATGGCACTTTCCGAGTCACACAAAATTGGAATCTTGTCAAACTCAACGCCATAGTCTTTCAGTTGAGTTTTCGTCCATATCACTTGGGAACAGCAACTGGCTGCGGCTACATACTCTGCTTCAGCCGTGGAAGTAGAGACGTAGTTTTGCTTCTTTGAAGTCCAGCTAATGAGCTTGTCTCCTAATAATTGGCAAATCCCTGATGTACTCTTTCGTTCAAGTTTGCATCCTGCATGATCAGAATCTGTGTATGCAATAAGTTCAAAACCAGAATACTTTGGATGCCAGAGACCCAGAAATTGAGTTCCTTTAAGGTATCTAAAGATTCTTTTTATAGCCGATAGGTGAGACTCCTTAGGGTTTGCTTGATATCTAGCACATAGACATGCAACAAACATGATATCTGGTCTACTAGCCATGAGGTACAACAGTGATCCAATCATTCCACGGTAAGTCTTAACATCCATCAGTTTTCCAGATGGATCTGTGTCAAGCTTAGTTCCTGTAGCGATTGGTGTTCTCATTGTGGAAGACGTGTGGAGTTGGTATTTATTTAATACGTTAGAGACATACTTAGCTTGGCTAATAAAAATACCGTCCTCCCTTTGTTTTACTTGCAAGCCGAGGAAGAATGTTAATTTTCCCATCATGCTTATTTCAAACTCGTTCTTTATCAAAGCAGAGAACTTATCACAGTGCCTCTGGTTCGTTGAACCAAAGATAATGTCGTCCACATAAATCTGTACTAGAAGCATCTCACCTTTATACCTCTTAATGACAAAGTAGTATTGATTTTACCTTTTTCAAAACCAGTCGATAAGAGAAAAGACGAAAGACGTTCATACCAGGCTCGAGGAGCTTGCTTAAGTCCATACAGAGCTTTATCCAAGAAATTGACGTACTCTAGATGTGTGGAGCTTTCAAACCCCGGAGGTTGTTTAACGTAGACTTCATTCTTCAGCTTGCCATTCAAGAAGGCTGACTTGACGTCCATTTGATAGACTCAGAATCCTTTATGTGCAGAGAAGGCTAAGAACATGCATATAGCTTCTAGCCTTGCTAATGGCGCAAAGGTCTCGTCATAGTCTATGCCTTCTTCCTGGCAATAGCCTTTTGCTACGAGCCTGGCTTTGTTCCTCACAACGATCCTATCCTCATCCTTCTTGTTCCTGAAAACCAATTTACAACCAATTGCAATTTTATCCTTTGGTAAAGGCACAAGAGTCCATACCTTATTCCTTTCGAATTGTTGGAGCTCTTCTTGCATGACGTCAACCCAACTTGGGTCTTGTAGGGCTTCATGGACTTTCTTAGGCTCTACCATGCTTAGAAAGTTTACGAATAAACATTCATTAGCCGTGGAAGCCCTTGTCTATACACCGCTTGAAGGTTCACCAATGATCTGGTGAAGAGGATGATATTTTGTCCATCTTGTTGTTGGGACATATACAGAGGTTGGGGACATTTGATCACGTTCCATAGGCATATTAGGCATTTGGCTCATGGATGGCGAAGAAGGTTCTACTTGCTCCCCCTCAGATGATGGTACAGAGGAACCAAGTGCAGAACCAGATGTATTGTGCTCTGGCTCTACAAAACTGGGCTCTGATGCAGAGCTTGTTTGCTCTGGTTGTGGATTTGCATGATGACTAGAGGAAGCAGAGGTGTGTGAAAGACTAGAGTCAGATGTACTTGTAGTTTGTGGTTCTTCACTTACACGGGCAGATTCATCTCTTGGTGCACGTACAAAGATGTCCTCATCACCATAGAAGTCTTCAAATAAGAGTTTGAGTTCCAATTCCCTTGACTTCATTTGAGAATTGGAAGTTTGCTTGTTAAGCTCGAGTCCAGAGCTGAGGTACTCTGAGGTCACTTATTCTTTATCGTCGAACAAGACGTTGATGCTTTCCATGACAGTCTTGGTTCATTGATTGAAAACCCTGTATGCCTTGACTTTTGTGGAGTAACCAAGGAACTTGCCTTCATCGGCCTTCTTATCAAACTTGCCAAGTTGATCACAGTCATTTAGAATGAAGCATCTGCAACCAAAAACATGTAAAACTTTAATGTTTGGTTGATTAATTCGTAAGGCGTCTTCATATGCCTCTTTACCACCGTTGCTTTATTTTGGATAAAGGAAGCGGTTGAGATGGCTTCTGCCCAAAAGTGGGTTGGAAGACCAGAACTTGCTAGCATTGTTCTTGCTGCTTCGACCAGAGTGCGATTCTTTCTTTCCACTACACCATTTTGCTGTGGTGTTCTTGCTGCAGAGAAGTTCTGAGTTATGCCCTCCTTGTCTAAGTACGCATCAATCTTGGCATTCTTAAACTCTGTTCTATTGTCACTTTTCAACTTTTGAATTTTGCTTTGTAGAAGAACTTGAATCTTGGTCATTAGCTTGATCAGCAGCTCTAGGTCATCTGATTTTTGCCTTACAAACTCAATCCAAGTATATCGTGAGTATTCATCGATTAAGACAAGGATATATTTCTTACCAGACAAGCTCTGCACAGAGATTGGACCACAAAGATCCACATGAAGCATATGCAGAGGTCTGACATAAGACACATCTGTCTTTGTTTTGTGGGATGCTCTTTTGAGCTTTCCCATTTCACATGCAGAGCAGAGATAGTCCTTTTTGAATTTATGGCAAGAAGCCCGTGGACAAATTTTATTCTTCACAAGCTTCTCTATATTTTGGAAATTTAAATGAGACAACTTGTGATGCCAGAGCCAGGCTTCTTTACACTTACGAGATACGAGACAGAGAGTCTCTGAATTATCTCTTGATGAGAAGTTCATAAGATAGAGATTTCCCTTTCGTTTGGCTCTTAGCAACTCCTGATCTGATTCTGACATAATGGAGCAAGCTTCCTTTTGGAACTTGACATTGTAGCCAGAATCACATAGTTGACTTATGCTCAAACGATTATGTTTAACCCCAGAGACATAAGCAACCTTAGAGACAGAAACCTTACCTTGTAGAAGATCTCCATCTCTCCTTGCATGTTATCCCCAAAGGTTACTTTTCCTCCTATCTTCTCTCTGTATGAGGAGAGTAACCTCTTATTGCCAGTCATGTGTCTCGAGCATTCGGAGTCGAGATACCAAATGTCCACATGCGGCTTCTGCAAAACAAATCATAGGGATTTAGATACCCATTTCATAATGGGTCCTCGATGATTAGGGATATAAGATTGCTTTTTGGCTTGAGGGAGAGGTTTCGTCTCAGCACCTGAGTTACCAGACTTGGCTTTAGGAGCCTTCTTTCTCTTCTGGGTCTCCATTGAATTTATCCTTGATGACCCAGATAGAATGTAGTTAGGATCAGAGAAATGTTGCTCCAATTTATGCAGCAAAGAGAAACATTCACAATTATGAGCACATTTTGAATGACAAAATGATTGATTTGATTTGAAGAACATATTATTACAATCATTTGTTAGGACTGAAAATCAGTGTAAAATTGTATTCGTCTTGAAAGTTAATTTTTATCTATAATTGTGTAAAAGTCACCTTGTTTGACTTTTCTTAGACTGTTTAACTTTGACTTTTGTCAAGAGGTTTGATCCTATATAAAGGGTGTTTGTCTTGTAATTTTGAGAGAGCTTCATTGTAAACATTCAGTATACGTATTGAGAGTTTGACCAAGATTGATTGTTGACTTTTTCTCTCTACTCCTAGTGTTCTTACATGAAATATCTTTTTGTCATTGTTGTTCTTGAAGGTTTAATGGAAGATTGATCAATATTGGAACCACAATTGGTATCAGAGTAGGATTGTGCACGAAATCAGAAGAAGAAATCAGAGTTTTGAAGATTTTTGTAAGAGATTTTTTCTGGAATTTTTTTTGTTCTTATTTTTCTTCATTTTTTTTCTTTAGTTTGATATGAAATTCCTTTAAAATTTTATGGTTTTGTGTTAAAACCATGATAAAAATGTGCAAAATCACTTTGTGAATCTTTGTTATTCACAAAGATTTGTGATTTGGTTATTTGATTTCAAGATCTGGTGTTTTTTGTTTTTTTTTTTAACTTTTTGTGTTCATTGAAAATTTTGTAAAAAAATCTGGTTTTTAATCCATTTTTGTTGAAAAATCCTGAAAATTTTGTGTTTTTGGTCTTAAATCGTACAAGGCCCAATTTGGTTTAGGCCCATTTTGTCACTACAGTTCATTTTTGGTTTTCATCTTCATCGAACATAGTCAAAGATAAATCGCTCACGGCTTCATCGATTTCCTCTAAACCGTTCACTGTTCCATCCGATTTCTCCTAAATCGCAGAAAGCTTGTCCGGTTTTGAAGTTCATCGTTCACAGTAACCGATTTCATCTTCCTCGCACATCTCTGTTCGGTTTTAGTATAAATCGGATACCCTCTGTCCGATTTAGGAGTAAGTGGCTTGAAGGTTGTCCGATTCTGAGAAAGTCGCTTGAAGGTTGTCCGATTTCTGAGTAAGTCGCTTGAAGGTTGTCCGATTTCTGAGTAAGTCGCTTGAAGGTTGTCCGATTTCTGTGTAAATCGATTGAAGGCTGTTCGATTTCTGTTAAATCGATTGAAGGTTGTCCGGATTCAAGGTAAATCGTTCACATTGCTATCAAACCTTCATCCAATTTTGACTTTCATCGCGCATAATAGGACACTGTTTTGACCTATCTTGTCTAAATCGCTCATCTTTCTTGACTGATTTTGGTTCATATTGCTCAAAGGTTTATCCTATTCAAGCTAAATCGCATAACAGGCTGTTCAATTTTGAATTTCTGTTGGTGTAAATCTAGTTTTGTTCTTCATCGCTCAAAAGAACATAGACGCAGTCTAAATCAGCTGTCTGTGTCCAGGTTTTACAATTTTGGTTTGATCGATTTATATAAACTTCTGCTGGAACTGTTCTTTGATGGTGTTATAGAAGATACTGACATTTTTTTACCATCATTAAGGATCTTGTCAGTTTAAGTTTCCTTGAGGCGAAACTGCACAAAAAGACGCCAACTTACACAACTGCGGATGTGATGTTTCATGAGGAAGAAAGCTTTCCTGAGTGATGATGAGCATGTATTTGTTGGAATTGTCGGATGCTTTTGCATTTGCTTATGAGGTAATCGAATTGAAGACAACCAACATTGCTAAATCGCTTTGTTTATTGTGATTGCTGTTGTTATTGATGTTGTGCTTGGTTTGAATAGTAACAGCTGTAATAGCAAATATTGTAGACCTAATTGTTGTAACAGATGTTGTGATTGCTGTTGTAATTAACATTCTGTGTGTGGACAGCTGGGAGCCAGCAGAACCATCTTTGATTTGTCGGCAGGTAACTTTTATGCATATTTTCCTAACATTTCTTCAGCTTTTCTAGCCTTGTTTTCTCTCACAAAGACAGCAGCTTGAAGCAATAACGGTGTCACACTGTGGACAGATGTTGTTTGATTTTAAGTTGTAGAGAGAACGTAGGCTGCAGTACTAAGCATACCCATTGTTGCTACTGCTGTCCCGAGCATTTCACCAGTTGGATTTCTGTCTCCATCAACCAACCCTGAGGTCTGGCCCAATCAGAAAACCGAAATATTTTAATTAGACTTCAACCATCTCGAAGAAGAGAAGCAGCTAGTACTGTGTCTGAAATACCTGTTGTTTGTATCACAATCTTGGTCTTATTGCAGTTTTCTGTTTGTAAAGTCATAATACTGCTTTGTTAACAGGTCACTACTCATTTGACTGTGTATTGTTCCTGTAGGTGATTTGTGAAGCTTATCAATTTACACAGATGTTGATTGGAGGGTGAAGGACTATTTAGACAACTTTGATAAACCTGCTGTTGGAGAGGTTGCTGTAGAAGCACAACTTTATGAAGAAACATTTGCAATATTCAAGAAGTTCAACTTAAATGTTCAAGCAGTCAATGTTTTGTTGGATTTTGCATTCCAAGTCAAAGAAGATGTTGTGTGGAGCCAGGTGGCTAAAGCTCAACTCAGAGATGGACTAACAATTGATAACATTAAAGGGATTATTGTTGGTTTCAAAAGCTGCAGATTGTTAACAGTTTGCAGTTCCTGTTGGTGGCGTGTGGCTGACATCTTGATGCACTAAAAGTGAAAGGACTAATCCTTGTTAGTTCATCATCTTGTACTCAAGAGATTCCAAAGAGACTTGGTCGTATACCTCGGTCATCCGTTTTGAGCCATACTCGCATAACCTTGTATCCGAATTTGGACTTGCAACTCATCTTGGGCTTATAATTGTTGTGGTTTTGGTTTTTGAGTTTTTTTTAGATATTAATATTTTTATGGATCTTTGTCTATCTGTTTTGGTCTGTGTTTTTTAAACTGTTTGAGAAATTTTTGAACTATTCTGCGTCGCATAAACTGTTTTAATCAGTCTTAACTGTCTTTGATTGTTTTTAACAGTTTTTAACTGTCTTCAACAGTTTTGATTGTTTTTACTGATTTCGTCGATTTTCTGATTTCTCATCAGTTTTTATAATTTTTTTTTGTGTGTTTGAGCTTAACTGTATCTTTGATTTTGTTTTAGCTGATTTCATCGCATTTGATCCTAAAGCGTTTCTTGAGAAGGAGAATAAGGAGTTGAAAGAGAGAATTTCAGAGTTGGATAAGAGCTTACATAATTATAAAGAGAAATACCTTAATATGTTTTATGAAAACCATTCAAATGAGGAATATATTAAAGATTTAAAAAGGGATCATAAAGTAAAATGTGAAACAATTGAGAAGGACTTTGAGTATAAGATTGAAAAACTTAAGAACACTCTCAACTCCGTCAGAAAAAATTATGATGAGGATTTGAAGACTTGGAGTAAAGCTAATAAAGATCTTTTCAATAAACTTCAAGAGGTTAGAAGTGCATTTTCATTTGAGAAAAACTCTCCAAGCAATAATACAGAGACAAATGATTTAACTGAGAAATTTCATAAGTCTGAGAATGATTTAAGTGAGTTAAAGAACTAAATGGATTTAGATAAGGCGAAATTTCTGAATGCAGAAAAGAGTTTGAATGTTGAAAGAACAGAGTTTGAGAAAGAGAAGAAGAGATTTATTGAATTTGAAAGAAGATTCGGAGCTGAACGTGTATCTTATGAGAATAAGATCAACTCTCTTGAGCTGAACGCAAAAATGCTGTGAAAGCAAATCTCAGATTTTGAGCAGCTGATCATCTTGGAACGTGCCAAAAATGATAAAGAGAAGAAAGAAATCACAGAAGAGTGTCAGAGCCAAATACAGAAATTATCAGACAGCATTGCTTTAAAGTAGAAGGCTTTAGATGAAGATATGAAGCAATTTGCTCTTGATAAGAGGAATACTATAAAGAAACATACATATATTGCTAAAGAGCTTGCTAATAAGAAAAAGTGGCTTGACATCGCTTCTGAGAATGAAAAGAGCAGCTCAGATGAAGAGAAAAGAGAGTTAATTAATCATTCCTAGCATTGGTAGTTCTAACAAAGTTCCTATCTAGATCTGATTGTTTAGACGACTTTGAATGAATCTTCTCAAATTTCTTTTTTCCTACTCCTTTGGCCTTCAGAGGCCTCTCTGAAACAGAGAAATTAAAATTAGAGTTGGCAGCGAATTTTTCTTTCTGTTCTGGAGTGAACTTAATTGGCTTAGATTTGGATTTGGAGCCCTTCGATGCAGAGGAAACAGACTATGTACTTTTAGCCCTGTATTCAAACTTTGGAGCGAACTTAGCTCTTGTCATCATGCTAACAAGGCCAAAACCTAGGAGAATCATTTTCTCATTTGGAAATTTTGCAACCTCTGGTTCTTTTGATTCAATCTCTGTCTCAACTTGCTCCTTAATTGAGTCCACCTCTGACTCAGAGTCAAAGTCAAGAAAATCCTTGTGTGAATAACGAAATACAGAGGTATCATTAAGAACTTGAGATTCTCGTATGCATGAGCTAGAGCCTTCTTCCATCTTTTGTTTTGAAGAATTTTCAAAAGTATCAAAGGAATTACTCTCAGAAGAATCTGCATGACCTTTAGGAGGATAATTCAAGGCCTCAAGCAAATCTTGCTCGAAAACCTGTCTTATCATTTATGTGAAGTCATCCAATAACTTTGGATCCAAAATTTTAAGAAAATTTTATGTGGATGAACTCTTGATTTCATCTGGTTCTGGTTTGACAACCTCACTATCAGTCTTAAGATGTTCAAGATTTGTAGAGCCAAAACAAAAGATCTCGTCTGTCTTCTGTATGCTTTTTAAATCACCTTGTGGTATACTCTTTGAAGAATAAGAGATATTTTTAAATTTTAACCTTTGAGTTTTGGCCCCACTCTCAATCAAGCCTACATCTTTTGAAAAGTGAAGCTGTATACAGAATTGGAAAATCTGGTTTTTGCTTTTCGCCTAACCTAAACACAGATTCAGGAGTCGTTTTCTTCTTCCAAGTGAGGTCTAGGTCTGTATAACCTATCCCTGCTCTATCCTGTTGAGAATTAACTTTTTCATACACCTGCTGAGCATCTTGATATTTCTTGATCAAGAGCTCCTTTCTTTGTAAGCTCTGGTGTAAGAAATCCCTTTCCTTTTGAAAATAGTTTTTGAGGGCCTTAGAGTTTAGTCTGTCATGTTCCCTTTCTAAAAGCTCCTTTTCTTTCTTCTGTATAGCCGCTTTTAGTTCTGTGCACTCTAACTTAAGACTTGTTTCAGTGGATCTTTTTGTTTGCAAGAGTTTTTCGTTTTCCTCTAACAATTCTTGTTTTTCTACAGTTAGCAGCTCTGTCTCACGTTCAAAAAATAATTTCTCTTTTTCCAAAGATTTTCTTTTAGATTTTTCGACAAGAGCTTTTGCTGTAAATTAATAAAATCATTTGTCAAGGTAGAGATGCTTTCTTCCATGTTATAATGAGAATAGCCAGATATGGAACATACCTGGGAGTCGGAGTCAGATCCATACTTTTCTCTGTCGTTCTCAACAGCCATCCCACAGAAATGGGATTGGTCTTCTTCAGATGATGAGTCAGAGACCCAGTTCTCCTGTTCAGCCATGAGACTCCTTTGGGATCGATTATATTTGTACTTGTTTTTGTAGTACAGTTCATCCTTCACTAAAGGTCTTCTGCACTCTTTGAAGTAGTGCCCCATTTTCCCGCATCTGAAGCATCTGACATTTTTCTTCTTCTGTTCCGATGGCTCTTCCTCCTTCTTGTTTGATACAGAGGGAGGGTTCCTTCCTTCAAAAGCTCTGCCTCGGCTACGATCGCCCTGTCTTCCTCGTTTATCGAAGACCTTCTTCCCAAAATTTCTTTGAACTTCCTTGGTGATTAGGGCCAAGGAATGTGCAAAAGCACTGATGTCATCGTCTTCAAAGCTAGACGCTCTATCTTCTTCATCGCTCTCCCTGATAAGAGCCTTCTTTCCCTTCCACCTTTCCTCCTTGGATCTTCGTTCTCTATGTGGCTAGCTAGATCCTGTCTCTTTTGAGTCAGAGACAAGAGCCATAGGTCCACCTTGGCCTTCTGCACTTCCTGTTCTTGAGCTTGCAGAGTCCCATACACGTCGTGTAGTGTCCATTGTTCCAGATCTTGATTCGCCTGGAGTGACATAGTCAAGTTTCCCCATTCTGCATTCTGATCACGTCGCATTTGAGACACTTGTTGATGAGTGTGTTGAATCTATGATAATATGTTCTAGAGACTCACTAGGAAGCGCCTGGAAACTGTTATACTCATTTAAGCATTGAGCACGACAGTTTTTCCTCATCTTTATCCCCCTTCTAACTGATTTGCCAATTGATCCCATAGATCCTTGGAAGAATCGCACGTGTCAAGAGATTGAAAAATCTCATTTGGGAGTGCCATGATCAAAAGCCTTTTGGCTTTCTAATCCACCTCCACTCTACATTTGTCCTCATCGTTCCAATCACGACGAAGCTTGGGAACTCTCCTGGCAGGTACTTCGACCGTATCGCCAGCAGCAGGAATACGAGGAATAATAGTAGTAGGGACATAAGGGCCATTTAGAATCGATTCGTAAAGTTCGAGGTCAAGACCCTCATCAAAATTGATCATCCGAATTTTCCATTGGGGATATTCTTCCCTAATGAGAGTCGGAGGTTTGGTCAAAGATCCAGCACTGTACATGGAGTTCCACGTTTGACTAGACATTTTTTATTAAAACTTTTGAGAAGAAGATTGACAAAAAAGTGATAAGCGACGGAAAAATGATTTCCAGAATACATAAAAGCAGACGTTTTCAAAGGATCAAAAACAAGAGTGAAATTTCTTTTTAAAAACGAATAATCAAAAATTAAGAGTATAATCCAGATGGATATCGATCGACTAATCAATGAGAATGATTAGCAGGCTCTGATACCAATTTTTGGAACCCAGATACTTTTAATTCTCAGAAAACACAGTTGATAAATAGTAGGATTGAAATACAAATAGTGTACCGAGTATGATTAAGAAAAATATTCAAAAAGTATAAGAACAGTAAAGGACTTGAATATGTCGAATGCTTTTATTAGATGAAAGTAAAGAACAATCAATCCAAACGTATTCTCACTATAAAAAGCTACAGTATAAGTCGGCACACTCAAGTAATTTGAACCTGAGGAGAAAGCCTCCTTATATACGTCTAGGTCAAACAACTATGCTATAATTAAGTCTTGAATTTCTGAGTTGCCGAGTCCGAGTCCTTATCTTTGACTTCCCTTGAAAAGTGGAGCAGACTAAGTCAAGCTGCCTTGATTCTGTTTGACACTTGCGAGAATGTCTGGACTTGCACACGCGTTCCATGGTAAAGGAGTCCAGAAGCTCTGCATGTACTATATAGAAGCTTTGCATGTACTATAAAGAGGCTCTGTGTCTGGAGTTGTAGCTTTGCATCAAGCGCTTATGCTTTTTGGCGCATATGGCTTGATCGTCACGGAGATTGAGCACGGGCTCTGTATGAAAGAAACCTTCACTATTTGAGTAAGAGCTCTAGTTCTTGACCTCTTCTGCATTAGAGCTCTTAGTCCAGACCATTCAATAGACAAATCCTATTGACTAGAGTAAGAGACTTCTTACTTACAGTTTCACAAGTTGGGGTCTAATAGTATGCAAAGTTAATCTCAAGTCAAAATCCTGATGCGATGGACGCAAATCTGGTTGGGCTTTTAAGACAACAAGTGGAGGAGAATCCCACCGTAAAGGCCCCAGAATTTCTAGTTTTTAAGAGTGTTGTAGCTACTAATTTTTCAAAGATTAGTACTATAATTGCTTCCAACATGCAAGCACTTTCTCTTATGCAAAACTCCATTGATGGCTTAACCGAAAGGGTATCTACTTTAGAGAACACTTCCCGAGCTCAGGCCATTATTTTGAAAAGAAGACATGATGATCAGGACGATCCTGATCACCATGAGAGGGAGAGGAAGAGACAAAGGCTGCCTGAGTCGTCAATGGGTGTGGAAGGTGTTGTTGGGGAGCCATAGTCTGAAAATGTTATTGAAGAAAGTCCATTTCTAGCAAGTACAAGAGAATGGACTACTGGCCAAGAATCAGCTAAGAAGGTGGCAGTTGTAGAGACAAATCCTGTGATCAAGCCAATGGTTGAAAAGTCGGTGGACTCCACAGTAGAAACAAGGTTGTTATTGGATTTGTCTACTAACGTTGGATTCAATGATGTCTTCTCAAGAGAACTGGATGGAGTTTAAGATTATAGTGAAGATAATGATAATATTGATGAGTCAGCAGGCATCTACTTTGATTTTGAAACAGACATCAATGAAGATGATCCTATTTTCCCGTTTTAGGCTGATCATCAAAATATTTCTGAACCTCCGACCACAATATCTCAAAGCGTTTCTGATACTTCTAAGATGGCATTTGATCCTATTGAGATTTTCTCTAAAAATTATGTGACATTCGCAATTCGTGCTAATATTTCAGGTTTTGATAGAGCTCGGATCAGAGAACCTTTTCTTGATGACATTTATTTTGGCATTTTCATCTGTCACCGAATAGTTTTAAGTGGTGATAGAATCATTCAGATTCACAAAGAGACTCGAGTATTGCATTGAATACAAGCATTTCTTAAAAGCCAAACGCCACTCGATTAGTCAAGTACGAACCAAACATCGCATCGTGTCTATCAAAAACGTTGATGCCAATAAACTCGTAAGAGTTTGGTATCCTATTTTTACCATTAGAAGACAAGATGGACACATCTGGACATTTAGCGAAGTTGACTTCCCAAATCTCTACCTTGAAGATTTGGAGAATCTTTACCATGAACTTATGGATCTCACTGTCAGAAAAGAAGAAGCAGTCGTTGGTTTCGAAGCTATAAAGAGATACTTGAAGACTCATGTTAAATTGTCTTTGGTCATTGATGTTCAAATGGGCTTTGAGGGTAATCAGAAGATTATAAATTTGAGAAGACCTAATCAAGACATTGAAGGCTATCCTCTCTTTATCATTTTTGAAGATCCAGAGTTTGGGGTAATATATGATGGTGCAGACAAAGCAAAGAGGTTTATGAGGTTTAGTGAACTAAATAAGTACTCTGATGGTACTATCAAGCTTGTACAAAGAGCTCTTGTGAAAGTTAAAGCTGACAATGATAAAGCTTCAGTGCATGAAAGAATGAGTCTTAGAGAAAAGTATATTCTGATCAGTGCGTTAAACCTTTTGGATGATAAATTGCAGTATCGGAGTGCATTAAGAAGAATCGAGACTCACTTGGGCTTTAGAAAGTCAAAATTTACTATTTCTCGTGCTTGAATTCAAAAGGGGAGAATGTTGGGTTCAACGCTGTGCATTAATGTTGTATTCAAGCAAGTTTCTCCTATTTTGTAATAGATTAGCCTTTAATGCTTTCAAGTATAAATAGGGTAATTAGAGTTGTAATTAGTGTTGAGCTAATCACTTTTGTAATCATTACAAGATTTAATACAAAACACTTGGGTGAAATTCTCTCTCTAGATTGATCATCTTATTGTGTGAAGATTATCTGACTTTGGTATTTTTTGGGAATTACACAAATTATAGGACTCCCAAAAGATTTTTAGAACCGTCCTAGATCTCAAACTCACTCTCAAAGTTTTAAACTCCAAAATCAAAACTTTAGACCCTCTACTGGAAATGCTTCTATCTCTGATTCTGTTTCTCCAAAATCGTCCTTTACCTTTTCTGAAGAGCAGGTAGCTAAGATCTTGAACTTAATCAATCCTAAAACCACCTCTGAAGGAGCTTCTGCCATTATGGCAGGTATGTATCAAAATTCCCATTCTGGATGGATAATTGATTCTGGAGCTAATCAACACAGGACCTCCAGTTCTTTAAACTTAGAAAATATTGTCGATGTCACAGATTTAGATCTTAGAGTCAGTCACCCAAATGGGACTAAAGCTAAGATAAATAAAATTGGTAATATGAAGTTATCTAATAATGTGACTTTATTTGATGTCCTTGTTGTCCATGAGTTTAATGTAAATCTTTTGCCTGTCCATAAACTCGCCAGAGATAATAAAGTCTGTATAAAATTTGATGTAACAAAATGTTATGTTCAGGACTTTGACACCCTATACTTAGATTTAAAAAGAATTTCTGGCAAAAATTCGGCATGACCCGTACGAAAAGTCGTGTTTTGCCATTTTTTTCCTGTAAACATTTGCAAAAAAACAATGATTGCAAAATAACTGACCATACAAAAGCTATGATTACTAACTASTCTTTATAAAGACGACTATTTACAAGGTATAAAACTTTCATATTCTTCCAAAAATACATTTTCCCAAACTAGATTAAGCTTCCAAAAGTCCCAAGCATTGCATCATCCTATGAACTTACCTGCTAGCCTTATAATAACCAAGAATGTTGCTAGCACAATCACTTGAACCAGTTCCTGAGATGCATGTCGACAAACAAAACAAATCAGGCTACATGCCTGGTGAGTTCAAGAGTCTTCACAATACAATATTTCAAGTAATTTATACTATCAAACAAAAATGTATGACTTACATATGCTTGAGGTGATGTGTCAATTAAATGTTAAGTTCAACCAAATCATTATAAGTAAGCAGCCAATCAATATTTACAAAGTTCTATGAATACCACACAGTATGAGGGTGACCCATAACAACCGGAATCAGTGGAGGAGCACTACTCAGTAGTCCACTTATCCGTTAGGCTAATTTCGGTATAATCACCATTGCACAATGTGTCCACCTGACACTATACCTATTAGCCGAGTACCTGGCGCATATATATCCATGCACGGTACTCCAACACATTACCAATGGAAGCAACCCATTTATTGTAAAGGGAGCGACCCCAATACAAACGGAACAAAGGGGGTGACCCTAAGTCGCCAGATCCGGATCTACCATTCTCATTTCAGTGAGTAAATATACAAATCACAATGCATTCTTAATATGTATAAAGTCACTTTGTATAAACATCAATACCTTCATTTCATAACATCATTTAAAATCATGCATTTTCTACTTTAATCACTAAAATACGTCAAACAAAGTAAATTATATAAAGGTAATTACGTTTGACGTGTACCTCATTAAAATCTACTTGAAACTCACCTTAGCCTATTTAGTTGAGATCCCGCCGGCCCCAACTTCTTATCCACCGTGCTACCTAAACAATCCACACGCACGGTTCTCACATCAATACAAACATCCTAA
>NW_020202031.1:0-10540 GCF_001531365.2 Cynara cardunculus var. scolymus
CAACCCAAAACCACTCATCACGACCTTTCGTCAATAAAACGGTTCATTTTAAATCCTTCCCTATAAATACCTCTTTCCCCCCAAATCAAAAACCTTTACCACTGTCAAATACTCCGGCGAACCTGCAACCAAAATTTTAACAAGCAAACCTGCAAAATGTCTTCCTCATCCGCATCTGCCCAATCCGTCAATGCTTCGAGCGACAATGAAGTGACCCAAGCTCAAGCACTGACTTCCCACGCACTGTCTTTCGTCCAAAACAGATACGAGAAGGTCGTGCTCGTCAAAAAGCCAAACAACTASTTCTTCGTCCCATCTGAAACAGGTTTTCCTGATTTTACCTATCCTTTACTAGAAATACTTCGAAACCATCCTCTTTTATTTGCCCTATCTGCTACCAAACCAACCCCTGAACCATACCTAACCCAATTTAATCTAAGTTCCTACGTAACAACTCTCGATAATTCTGGATTGACCATCATTGGATATGCCTCACACCCCGTTAATAAATCCTTGGTTCCTTTGGAACTTAATGTGAACATTTTGAGAACTGCCCTGCGTTTACCCACATTGGAGGACCTTAACCTGAATGCTTTTGCTGCTACCCCGACTGATGAGGAACTGATTCAATTCCTCGAATTCCACTCCTATGTGATCCCAATTGTCAAACGAAGTCAGTTCAAACGCAAAGGATTACCCCCCTGTCTGGAACACCCTATTTTCGATCGTCAATTGCTACTTGACAGGAAAGGTAGGTAGCCACGACCAAACCTCGCACGCGATGATGTCTATTGTCTACGGGATCTACTTCAACTTGCCACTCGATTATGCTCAACTAATATTCGAGGATATGGTAGGTCTCATCAAGAAGAAATGCGCAACTCAACGGGGAGAAAAATCAAAGGTCAAGGCACAAAAGAAGGCCAAGGAAGACATGAACCAACCTAACCTCATTCTGCAACGCTTCCTTGGTCTAGTCTTTGGAGATGTGATAGCAGCAAAGTTTCCCTCTGTGGAGCCAAACACAAGGCTGTACCCGTTCAAGGAATTTCACCCAACCGAGCATGAGCAAGGGTACAGAAGCCCTAGACCGTTATCAAGAGCCATGCTCAGGTTTCTAAGCCACGGAGATAGAAAGGTCTATAGACGTAGATTCAGGCGACCGGAACCGGTCCCTGAGACCCCACCATGAATAGGAATCCCCCTAGGAGAGCGAATCAAAAAAATGAGGGTTGAGGGACGTACGGAGGAGCCTGCAGAGGCAGGTAAGACGAGTGAGGCAATCCCTAGAATCCCAAGTCCCCCACTCAAGAAGCAAAAGAAGACACAGAAGGGTGCCGACTCTTTTGTGAAAAAGAAGACGAAGAATAGGCCTGCAGAAGAAGAAGGCCCACGTGTTCCTCTGCCAAAGCCAAAAAAGAAGAAAGTCAAGAAGGCTCAACCAACAGAGCCTGTGGTCACAGAGGCTGTGGCACAAGAGAGCCCGACAGAGGCTACCACTCATAAGCGCAGAAGATTGCGCAAAGTCGTTCTCGATGTTTCCCCAACAGAACAAATATTGGATGTTCTCGTCAATATCCAAAAGGAGTTCAAAGCGCCAATCGACATATCCAAGTTGGGGACAGAGGTCGTCTTAGACGACGAAGAAGAAGAGGAAGAAGAGCTAGGTGAGGGAGAACAAGATGCCAAAGGCACACAACCCAGCCCACCTCCCAGTGCATCCCACGCTTCTAGGGGCCCTGTTCTAGAGGGATACCCTATTGAACAGGGCACACACATGCCGATACCAACCTAGCCTACCCACGCAGAGGACACTCTTTCGTCCTCTGTGGAACGCACAACCGGGCAACCACATAATACTCCTCTATCCTCTCAAAATGATGAAGGTTTAAATACAAGAGTCCCTTCGTCCAAGGACTCGATACATCCCACAGAGGCATTCGTTGCCTCTTCACACAAGAGTGACCACCCAGAATGTGCTTTAGAGCCACATGTGAGGCATACCGTGACAGAGGGTCTAGAACGCCCAATGTCTCCACTAGATCACTCTGCCATGCTAGGCTCTGAACCTACAAGGCACGAAATCTATAGAACACCAGTAGGCTCTCCTCTGGGAGATGTTCGAGGATCTGGTGGAAGTCCCCGAGCAGACTACRCTATACCAGTCGCTGAGGGCGCCTCACGCTCCGAGACTACTAAATCACCATGTGTTGGTGGTTTAGGTTCCCAGGATACGTATGTGACAAAGGGGGAGCTTCAAACCTTTGCCATAGAAATATTCAAAAAGATAGACGACTTGAAAAGCTTGTTTATCTTCCGCATGGTGGCAGAAAACCTTTCACCAATAATAGAGGCTCTGAAGGAGTTGAACTCAACAACAGCAGAACTCAAGTCTACACTTTCAACCCTTTAGAGCTCTGTCCTTCAGAAAGAAGACCTTGCAGAAGCCTTTAGTGCACTTTCTCTCAACCCCTCCTCCATCCAGTAGCTCAAGTCAGAACTGTCAGAGATGGCCGCCCAATTCACTTCCGACTTCATATCTGCAGGATACACAGCTGACTCCTCTCTCAAAGACGAAATTAAGCAGATGTTTTCCACTACGGTGACATACGGTATTGATACAAAGTCCTCAAGGGCCAACATCAATCACCTAGCTACCCGCAGAGAGATTGATGCTATGGTTGAAGCTCTGGGTAATCTTGTGTACAAGCATACAGACCGTCTTCTCAAAGAGGCCCATGCCTCCAACACAGCGATCAGAGACTGCACATCACAACTCGTGAAAGAGGGTCACCTCCTCAGAAGCGAAATCTACAGAAGCGTCTCCAAACTGAAATGGTCGACAGAGATCGACATCAATCACGCCTCTGAGCTTGCAAATGAGGCAATCAAGAAGATGAAGAAGGCGGCCACCAAAATATTGCAGAGGTTGGAGAAGGCTCCCCTGGATACATGCAAGGCAGAAGCCAAAAAGAACCATGATGATCAAGAAGGTGATGATCATGATCGTCATGAGGGGGAGAATAAGGCTGAGAAGAAAGAACCAGAGCCAAAGAAGACTCCTGCCAGAGGCGTCAAGATTGTGGACTCTACAGCTGCCTTGTTCTCTAAAGGCAAGGAAAAGGCTCCAGAGCCTAAAGGCAAAGGTAAAGGCATAGTTGTAGAGTCACCACCGAAGGGGTTGTCGTCTAGCACATAGACTCCACAGCCTATAAATGAAGAGGAATACAAAAACGACCCAACGCTCCTTGAAGCTTTAAAGGCATCTCTGGCAGAGGCTCTAGCAAAGAAGGACAGAGGTCCCATCCCTCACAAAGCAGGAGAAGGCTCTTCATCACAACTCCCATAAGTCCAAGAAACGTCCACGGGTACGTTTCACGCTCTGCAAGGAACTGTTAAACCCATCCTTGCAGAGGGGTCAATCCAGAGGCCAATTCTGGAATAAGAGGAAGCCAAGGTGCCAGAGTCCATCACGGTAGGAAGAGTGTCTGAAATATTCGAATCAATGAGCAAGATTCCAATGCCAAAAGTCCGAACAGAGCCCGTTACTACTTTGGAAAAAATTCAAGTGTGGAGGTACTCTGCAGCAGACACAGAGCCTCCCTATGATCCAGATCTTACGGGGATCCCTTCTTCCGCCGCCAAGTTCAAGTTCTCTAAGCTCACAAGGCCTTGTGAGCAAGTCTTCTCAGAGCACATGATCACTTCCCTAGAGAAAATTTCTCCAAGGACTATGTTAAAGAAGAAGGTGCTCTATGCTCAGTATATAGTAAGGAGGGAAGATGGCAACCTTTATTCATTCACAGATGCTGACCTCCACAACCTCTGCGTGTTTGATGTCATCTACATGCACAAAATTCTCAACATCTACGTGGAGATGATGTCAAGCTACTCAATATCGCTCAGAAGGCTGCTTGAGGTCATGCGCGCACAAGTAAGATATTACAGCCAGAAGGACTTCGAGCTCGCCGTAAGGTTAGTCCAAAAAGATCTAAAGATCTCCCCTCCATACAGCAGGCCTGGTTGGATACTTAGGTATCATCYAAACTCCATTATTCACAACCCCACTTTTGGGTTTGTGTATTTGGATAAAGATGAAATCCTAAGGGTCTATGATCCAACAGAATCACACAAGTACTCAACAGAGACGCTAGAATGGATATTCAGAAGAGCAGCGGCAGAAGTAAACAAAGGACATCTAAGGATGAGCGAAGTGTCTCGCATCTTGGAGGCGATCAAGATACAAATCAACTTCAGAGAATGGATTTTCAACGTCTACAAAACGATCAAGTCTGATATGCTATACGCAGTAGACGACTTTCCAGAATCTGTCATTTGATAAACCTTCTGTACCAGTTTTAGGCCTATGTTTCACAATTTTGTAATTTCTCTTAATTCTTATAATTCTTTTCAGAGGATGAACTTTTATCTCCTCTTGTAATTTCTTTCAATTAAGTCATTTCTTGCATTTAAATTTCCAATTTTACTTTTTTCATACTTAGGGGGAGATTGTTAGCTCTCATTTCGTTTAATGTAAAAGTATGGAAAAAGTAAATACTGCAAGTGTTGACAGAAGAGGTTCCACCACAGAAGACCACAGAGGACCAACAACAGAAGATGTTCAATCGTACAAGTCTAGAATGACAGAACCTCTGTTGTCTATCACAGAGGTTCTGGAAATTGGTCCTCTGTAATCAAAGCGTACAAGTCAAAGATGACAGAACCTCTGTTGTCTATCACAGAGGTTCTGGAAGATGATCCTCTGGAATCAAGTGCTCTCAAGTCACATCCATAAAAGCCTCTGGGATGGCTCACAGAGGGTCTGCAGATTTATCTTCTGTGAAGAACTTCTTTACTGTTTTACTTAGGTTAGTTAGCTGCTCGTGCTTATCACGTGACTATGTTTGTAATCTGCTTTATTTGAACG
Organism: Cynara cardunculus var. scolymus; assembly: GCF_001531365.2. Lineage (NCBI taxonomy): Eukaryota > Viridiplantae > Streptophyta > Magnoliopsida > Asterales > Asteraceae > Cynara > Cynara cardunculus. Next base: position 4,928 of record NW_020202031.1, read on the forward strand.
GCCGAGATGAATTTGTACGTCTAGGTCGTGTCAGAAAAGCCGTTAGGAACGAGTATAAATAGCAGCGTAGGCCTTTGTAATTCAGTGTGCTTCCATACTATATTGTTAACATTTTCAATCAATTGAAAATCATTTGAAGCTTCTCTCTCGTGTTCTTCGTTCAACTGTGTTCTTCATTGATTATTACTCTGTTTGTTCTTATTGCATCCGCTGCACTAATATTGTCAAATAGATCATCCAGAGTAAGTGATTAATATCCAAAACTAAGTTAATCTATCCTATCAACTACGAACTGTGGGACTTAAGTTTGTGTATGAGCTAGTTATGGTCGTTCATAAAATAAAGGGGCACATTGGTCAGGAAAGGCTCAGTAGCGTCTCAAGTTTTAAACATCGTTATAGATTTACATTTATTGTGTGCAAAAGTTATGTATAAGTTTGCAAGCAATGATTTATGCATTGTAATTAGTTTTGTGCATATGAAAACCCGTGAACTCACCAACTCCTTGTAGTTGACGTTGTTTTATGTTTCATGCTGTTTCAGTAAATAAGTAAAGAAGTGAAGTTTTGGGAGCATATTTGTAACAACAATGATTTTGTGTATTTTGTAAACTTTGTTTTCAAGTATTCAAACACCAACTTGGTTATGGATCTAATCTTGTAAAACTTACGGTGTTATTTATTATCTGTTGCTGTGACATGCTTACTTGTTACATCTCATGTTTCCGCTTTAACGGGGTGTGACAATTATCACCATTTTGAAGACATTTTCATGTCTTTGATGTCTAATCTCCCCTTCTGAATTCTCCTGGAAAATTTAATTACAAAATCAAGAAGAAGGTGTAGAAAATGAGAATCTTTATTATTGAATAAAGGTAAGATAACTAGTGTATTAACTTTGGCTTGAAATCTTGAATATTCTTCAAGATTGACAGATTTTTAATGTTGTTTGAAGATGAAATCGGCTGGAGGGGTATGGTTTAGTGCGGGAGACGTTAGCGAGAGGAAATGTTTATGCAAAATGAGAATGAAAAATAGGAGTTTTCAAAGAATATGGAGTATTTATATGTGGGTTTAAAGAAAGAAAATGGGCTGGCCTTATTTGAGCCCAAATCCATACTTGTTTTTTTTATTAAAATAAGGCCCATTTAAAGTAAAACATAAATATAATTGTCAAATACTGATAAAATATCAGTATTAGGTCAAAATTCCAAAATTTTGTAAAATTATTTGGTCATTCAAATAAAACGCTTTATAATTTAATTTGGACTTTTATAATATCAACTTTATTTTGTTTGGAGAATTTTAATGAATTTGGCATTACATAAGTTAACTTTATCAGTTACCCATCGAAATAGGATTTTTTGAACTACATTTTGGGAACTAAGCCAGATGAAATCTAATCAACATGACTAGATCCTAATATAATTCTAAATGTTAAAAAAAATCCTATAAGGTGCTAACCTAACGCCCAAAAATGACGAATGTCACAGAAGGTTCCATTCATACAGAGCCCGCGCTCTATCTGCGTAGACGATTAAGTCTTATGCGCCAAAAAGCATCAGCGCTTGATACAAGCTACAACTCCAAGACACAGAGCCTCTGCATAGTACATGCAGAGCCTCTGCATAGTACATGCAGAGCTTCTGTATAGTACATGCAGAGCTTCTGGTCACTTTCTCCATGGAACGCGCATGCAAGTCCAGACATTCTCGCAAGCATCTAACAGATTTGAGGCGGCTTGATCTAGTTTGCTCCAGTTTACAAGGAAAGTCAAAAATAAGGTTGCAGACTCGTCAACTCAGAGTTTTAAGCCTGATTTATAGCATAGTTGTTAGACCAAGGCGTATATAAGGAGGCATCCTCCTCAGGTTCAGATTTACCTGAGAGTGCCGACTTATACTATACATGTTTATTTTGAGATTACGTTTTATTTGATTGTTCTTTACTTTCATCAAATAAAAGCATTCGACATATTTAAGTCTTTTCATTGTTTTTATTTACACTTTGAATATTTCAATTAATCATTTGTGATACACTGTTTGTTTTCATAATAATTATTCATAAAATGTGTTTTCTACAAATTAAGAGTATCTAGGTTCCAACAGCTTGTGTCACTCAAAATCGATCGCTGATCGTTAAGAGGTTCAAGAAGACAGCCTATGAACTTTTCCATGGCAGGAAGCCCTCTATTATCTTTCTACATATGTTTGGTTGCATGTGGTTTATTCTCAGCAACCGCAATCAACAAGGAAAGTTCGATCCCAAAGCTGATGAAGGAATCTTTCTTAGATATTCTTCAGTATCCAAAGCCTTCAGAGTATTCAACAAATACCGAAAGACGATAGAAGAAAGTATTCATGTCACTTTTGATGAATCTCAATCAAATAATTCAAAATCCATCTTAAATGATAAAGATGAATTAGAAAACTGGATGTTCTCTCATTATGGACAACCTAAAGTTGCCTTCAGTGTTCCTCTCAATATTGAAGCCTCAGAAGCTAAAAATGAACTCTTAATCATTCCAGTTACAGCTAGTCACACCAACGTGTCTTCTTCAGAGATTGTTTTTGTGCCCATTATTTGTGTTCCTTCTTCTACATTAAACACTGATCAACCAGTGAATGAAATGCCTTCAGCATCTGAACCTATTTCAGTCGTTGAATCTGAGGCTCCTTTAGAAATTGTTCCAATCGCTGAAGATACTGCAAATGATGCCTCATTCACTGTTCTTGAACTTCTCTACTCAGATGATAATCCTCTCCCAGCTTAGCGATGGACGAAAGACCATCCAATTCATCAAATTCTTGGTAATCCAGGTGCAAGTATTCAGACTCGTCGTGGTCTAGGTAATATCTGTCTCTTTGTGAACTTTCTCTTTTTAGTTGAACCCAAGAAGATCAGTGATGCTATATCAGACCCTAATTGGGTCATTGCCATGCAAGAGGAGCTCATTGAGTTTGATAGGAACAAAGTTTGGTACCTTGTCCCATGTCCATCTAACAAGACAATGATAGAAACCAAATGGGTCTATTGCAACAAGTTAGATGAAGAAAGTGTGGTAACCCGTAACAAGGCTCGACTTGTTGCTCAGGGTTACAGACAAGAAGAAGGAATCAATTATGAGGAGACCTTCGCACCAGTGGATAGACTCGAAGCAATTTGACTCTTCCTAGCCTTTGTTGCCCATAAAGACTTCAAAGTCTACCAAATGGATGTAAAGAGCGCTTTCCTTAATGGAAAACTTCAAGAGGAAGGTTATGTTGAACAACCTCTATGGTTTCTTGACCCTAAGTATCCAAACCATGTCTATCGTTTGKATAAAGCTCTTTATGGGTTGAAATAGGCTCCCCAAGCCTAGTATGATACCCTATCCTCATTTCTCATCTCTGAGAAATTTGTTCGTGGAAAGATTCACCACACCTATTTCTTATGAAGTTAAAGGTCATATCATTCTAGTCCAAATTTATGTCGATGATATTATTTTTCGCTCCACTAATCCCTCTATATGTTTTTGATTCGCTGATCGCATGAAGAAAGAATACCAGATGAGTATGATGAGAGAACTAAACTTCTTTTTAGGTCTCTAGATCAAGAAATCAGATAAAGGCATCATTATCAGTCAATGTAAGTATGTCCACGACATGCTGAAGAAGTTTGATCTATCAAATAGCTCATCCATGAAGACTCCAATGGCTCCTCCAGTCTCTCTCAATAAGGATCCAAATGCAAAGTCTGGAAACATAACTGTTTATAGAGGAATAATCGGCTCCCTGCTGTATCTTACAATCAGTCGACCAGATATCATGTATTCTACTTGCTTATGTGCATGATATCAATCTGAACCTAAGGAATCTTATCTGATCGTTGTAAAACACATCTTCAAATACATGAAGGGAACTCCTAATTTGGGTCTCTGGTACCCTAAGGGTTCAAGTTTTGATCTAATAGGTTATTCGGATAGTGATTTTGCAGGTTGCAAGATCGATAGGAAAAGCACCACTAGAGGCTGTCAGCTTCTAGGTGGAAAGTTGGTGAGCTAGACAACTAAGAAGCAAAACTCAGTGTCCACATCAACTGTTGAAGTTGAATATGTTGCCGCCAAAAGTTATTGTGCTCAAGTTCTTTGGATGAAAAACGAGCTGAAGGACTACGATCTTTAGTTCTCAATGATTCCTATCTATTATGACAGCACCAGTGTTATTGCAATCACAAACGACCCTGTACTTCACTCCAAGACCAAACATATAGAGATCATATATCATTTTATCAGAGATTATGCTATGAATGGTGATACTGAGCTTCGCTTTGTTCCATTTCATTATCAGCTCGCTGACCTTATCACCAAGCCTCTTGATGAGACAAGATTTAACATCTTGATCAGCGAACTGGGATGCTAAACGTTGAAGAATAATTTTCTTCAGCTATACATATCAATCAGTAAATGAAATGATTTCGTGCTCTATCTCTATCACTGAACTCTTGAGTAAATGTATCTACCCTCCCTAAGATATGTTTACTTGTTCTTTTTCTAAAAACTTAAAATTATCACTGAAGCTCTCTTTCTTTAGTGCTCAAATGTTTTAAAAGTTTGTTTCAGTGATTTTTTCGTTCGCTGAGCATTTTTATGTAAGTATATCTCTTTTATACTTATATATTCTTAAAATCAAAATGATCACTGAACCTTTCAATGTCAAACCCCGTTAAAGCGGAAACACGGGATGCTAACATACAAGCGAGTCTTGGCAACAGTTTAAGAGAAACACATTTTACAAAGATTCACAACAGCTCATCAACTTAATAGGATTCCAAGGTTACAAAAGTAATTTCAAATACAATAAAACTATCTTAATCGATGTGATCCAAGTAATGCTCCCAGAGTCCACATAACTTAGTACCTGAAAAGCATGACATAAAACAGAGTCAACTACAAAGAGTTAGTGAGTTTCACGGGTTTTCACATGCACAAAGACAGTAGATGCATAAACCAAGTAATAGCAAGCATATGCAGTTTCATTGCACTCAATAAATGTAAATCTTATACGATGAAATACTTGAGATGCTACTGAGCCTTACCTGACCAACTTGCCCCATAATTAATCGAACAACCAAAAGTAGCCCGTTCACTACTTAGGTTCCACGGTTCGATAAAGCACTAATTCAGCGGTGGTCCAAATTCCACATGATTAGGCTAGAAAGCATAGGAAATTGTGTACCCCTTTCTGGGTGGGACAGTTAACACAATAGCGGCTGTCCACAATACCACGGCCCGGGAATGTACCCGAGTTAACAAGTAGCGTGTACGGACGGGGACTTTTATTTGGAAACATATATTCTCAAGCATATCAATTTAGCACTTATTTTATAGTGCAAAACAGTAACAAATACCACTTAGAAACCCGACTATGCAGTTCCATAGTCCGGAGGTTTCAAATAATTAAACATGCAAAGCTTGCTGTCATGCTTTTCCCCCAAAATATCAAAAACAGTAAAAGTGGGGCCGTGAACTCACAGTTTGGCGAATATCAATTGTTTCCTTAAGAGACCTGCTATCACCTGCTCGGACTTCCTGACAGAGCAACCAATACTTAATAAGAACTTCTAAACCTCCAAA
>NW_020202031.1:12709-14925 GCF_001531365.2 Cynara cardunculus var. scolymus
TTAGTTACAAAGTCCATTGATATTTGCTCCCATTTCCATTGAGGAATTTCGGGCTGTTGGAGCAGACCAGAATGTTTCTGATGTTCAGCCTTAATTATTGCACAAGTTACGTATTTATTTACATATAGTGCAATGTCTTTCTTCATTCCAGGCCACCAGTAATATGCTTTTAAATCCTTATACATTTTGTCTGCTCCTGGGTGTATTAAATACTTTGATCGATGAGCTTCGTCCAAAATAATTGATCTAAGATTGCCAATCCTAGGTACCCAAATTCTATTTCCCAAATTACACACTCCATCAGACTCCATTTGAAATTTGGACTCTATGCCATGCAGGGTTTCATCTTTTAAGGTCTCCTTCCTTAGAGCTTCTTTTTTATCTTCTAGGATTTGAGCTTTCAGACTAGTTTTAACCAAGATTCCCAAAGGCCGCACCCTTGTTGGCTTTATACCTTCTTTCCGGCTCAAAGCATCGGCCACAACATTGGCTTTGCCCGGATGGKATTTGATCTCACAGTCATAATCACTGAGTAATTCAACCCATCTTCTTTGTCTCATAAGCAACATTTTCTGATCAAGGATGTGCTGAAGGCTTTTATGATCCGTGTAAATGGTGCATTTTGTACCACAGAGATAATGCCTCCATATTTTAAGTGCAAACACCACTGCTCCCAACTCAAGGTCGTGCGTAGTATAGTTCTTTTCATGCACTTTCAGTTGTCTCGATGCATAGGCAATTACTTTATCCTTTTGCATCAATACACAACCTAAGCCTTGATGTGATGCATCACAAAAGACTGCGAAGTTATCCGAGCCCTGGTAGGGATAAGATAGGTGCATTACACAGCTTCTGTTTGAGAGTCTCGAAGGCCTCTTCTTGCTTCTCGCTCCAGATAAATTTCTTTTCTTTTTGGGTTAAGGCTATAAGTGGTAGTGCAATTTTTGAGAAATTTGCAATGAAACGCCTGTAGTAGCCTGCCAACCCAAGGAATTGACGAATTTCTGTAGGTATTTTAGGGGCTTCCCAGTTCCTAATAGCCTCAATTTTGATAGGGTCCACTTGAATTCCTCTTTCATTAACTACATGACCCAGAAACTGAACTTCTCGTADCCAGAACTCACACTTAGAGAATTTAGCATACAACTTCTCTCTTCGAAGTACTTCCAAGATTGCCCTCAAGTGTCTCTCATGGTCTTCCTGACTTCCTGAATAAATTAATATGTCGTCTATGAAGACGATTACAAATTTATCCAGGTAGGGTCTGCAGACTCTATTCATCAGATTTATGAAGACGGCCGGTGCATTGGTTAGTCCGAATGGCATTACCATAAATTCATAATGGCCATACCGGGTTCTGAAGGCTGTCTTGGGAATGACCTCTTCCCGAACCCTCACTTGGTGATACCCGGATCGCAAATCAATTTTTGAAAAGTAGGCTGCCCCTTGAAGTTGATCGAACAGGTCATTGATTCTGGGGAGAGGGTATCTATTCTTGATGGTTAACTTATTGAGTTATCTATAATCAATGCACATTCGCATTGATCCATCTTTCTTTTTGACGAATAAAACCGGTGCTCCCCATGGTGAATGGCTTGGCCTTATAAAACCTTTGTCCAACAATTCCTGGAGTTGGGTCGACATTTCCTGCATTTCTGAGGGTGCCAAACGGTATGGTGCCTTGGCCACCAGAGCAGCTCTAGGGGTCAAGTCGATACCGAACTCTACTTGTCTTTGCGGGGGCAGGCATGGCAGATATTTAGGGAAGACATCGGAAAATTCCCGAACTATGGGTAAATCCTCAATGTTATCCTCCCTGATTCTTCCATCTATTACGTGGGCCAAGTATGTAGGGTAATTCTTCTTTAGGTACTTCCTCATCTTCATGCAGGATACCAGCTTAATCGTTTGGTCCAACTTATCTCCTTGGACCACTATTGGCTTCACTCCTTCTTGAGGAATTCGAATAAGCTTATCTGAACAAATGATTTTGGCTTGGTTTTGGACAGCCAGTCCATGCCTACAATTACGTCAAAACTTCCTAGTTCGATCGGTATAAGGTCTATGCTAAAGTCCTTATTGGCTAAATTCAAGGTGCAATTCGGAATTATATGCCTGGATTTGAATTGCTGACCATTGGCAAATTTTATGACAAGGGCTTCTTTCAACTTCTGAGGCTTTAAGTAAATTTTCTGCCTAAAATTTAGTGACACAAA
>NW_020202031.1:15026-29638 GCF_001531365.2 Cynara cardunculus var. scolymus
AGTTGCCTGCACTGTTCTGTCGAGTCTGCTTCATATTTGTCCCCGTTCTTCTTTTTGGGCAAGCGTTCCTCATGTGATCCGGGCTCCCACATTCATAGCATAGACGTTTCCGACAGTCCTTTGCCGTGTGACCCCCTAGATGACACCTCTGACAGATAATGCAATTTCCTCGATGCGGGACTTTGCACTTATCGCATCTAATTACATCGCCCTGTTCAACTACTTGTGATTGAGCTCCAAAACATCTTGTTGTTCTTCTGTTCCTGTCCGGCTTCCTCCCAAACTTTTGGTCTTCGTGGTCTTCCATCTTCCTTTTTCCTTTAGCCAAACCTCCAGATCGCACCGCATTGTTTGTGAGTTTCGTGGCAATTTCCACCGCTCCTCGAAAAGTCTTTGGATTGGCAGAGGTTATGTTGCCTCTAATTTCTGGGGACAACCCCCAAATATATTTTTCTATCCGCACCTCTTCTGGTGTCACTAGGTGCGGCACCAGGTTTGCCAATTCTTGGAACCTCGTTGTATACGCAGAAATATCGTTTSCCTTCATCTCAAGGTTCCACAACTCCATCTCCAGCTTTTGGAGTTCACTTCTCGAACAGTATTCTTCCTTTAGTAATTTCTTAAACTCCTCCCATGAGAGCTGATTGGCTGCTTCTCGGCCTCTTGTTTGCACCAAGGTGTTCCACTACGTGAGCACCCTTCCTTGTAAAAGGCACGCCGCATATTTTACTTTATTCCCTTCAGCGCAATCGCTGATGAGCAAAACGGATTCCATACTCTCGAGCCACGTCAATAATCCTACCGCTCCTTTTGTTCCGTTAAATTCCTTTGGATTGCAAACTCGGAAGGTTTTATAAGTACATTCCCGCGATGGTCGAGGCTCCGAGTTTGAAGGTTGGTTAGCATTCAAACTAGCAGCCACTTGGCTAACTATGCTGGGGAGTGCARCAATAAGTTGCTCTRAAACRAGCTGTGCTAGATTGGRGTTTTCTCTTCTTGGCGGCATTTCTTTAAATCCTAACATAAGGGAATTCATAAAATTGAGAGTGACATGAGTAGCTTTCCATAAGATTTTGAGGATGCTTACATGCCTTACTTGCATGACATAGGATAGGAACATGACAAGTAATCGATATAAGGTATAAACAATCACATAACCAATAGACATAATAGAAATTCCTCCAAAAGATATCATGCATCACTTGGTCAAGAAAAGATACAAATCAGAGTTTCAAGTTTCAGGTCAAAAGAGTAATCCAATCCAAATTCTTCCTAAAGCAACAACCATCCAATGACCATTCCTAGTGCTAGCATCATCAGGCTAAAAACAAACAGCCACCTATATAACTTCCTAATCTCTCGCTTGGCGGCAGCAGCCATCTCCCCGTTCCACTCTATACCATGATGATGTGCTTCCACTATTTCCGATAGGTTGTTGAGGATGTTGTGGAGATAACCGAGTCGAGTCTGTTGCATCTGCGTGTGCTCCACGATCCTCCTTACCCATTTCTTCTCCGATGGTTTCATCCCTTGCGGATAGGATGCCAGTAATCGAGTCACAATTTTGGTCATCCTGCTCCCGCCTTGGGGTCGAGATGACTCTCCAACGCCCCTCTGTGAGTTTCCAAAGGTCACCCTCTGTGGTACAAAGACACTCTTTCGAGGCGTGAGTCTGATCCTTGGTCCTTGCTGGGCTCGCGACGGAACATCAGGGGCTGGCTCCATTGGGGGTAGGCAGGACACTTGTGGGGCGACCGTAGTGCCACTAGAAATCGCATCCTGGTCATATGGATCTATCTCTTTGTTACGAGTTGGGTTCCTCTGGGAGCGACAGACTATGTAATCGAAATCGTCTACAGAATACTCGCTTGAATTTGAAGACATCGTCGAGAGGATCTGTGACATAAATAATCGTGGTTACTATGGTGTATCCTCTAACAAGAGCTTAGCGGTTTTTAGGAAACTTCTAAACAACACTAAGCCTCAACAATCATGCTAGAATCCTTAGACAGCACCCGAGTTCTATACCAGAGCTTCTGCTAATGAAACCAGAACCTCTGTTTCCTCACAGAGCTTTCGAGGCCAGAGCCTCTGATCACAAGATGCCTACCAGAGCTTCTGGTGTCGAGGCCAGAGCCTCTGTACACAGAGTGTCTACCAGAGCTTCTGGTGTAATTTCATTAGATATACTAAGGGTTCAACGACCCTCTTATCCTACATCTTGCTCCAACCAGAGCCTCTGGTAGCGGGACCAGAGCCTTTGTGGCAACCCCTATGCTTATCATTTAAGTAACTCATGCATAGATCCTTTGGTTCTCTTATTCACTTATGGCAGAGCTTTTGCGAAGGTAATGATTCCAACTTCATTGTTTCTAGTCTTCTTGACATGTGCCTCTAATCCTAGGAAACAGATATTCGCAAAAGTGGGACTAAGCTCATGCTTTTCATAATAGTGTCACAACTAAAGCATACCTCTAATCGGATCGATTAAGTTCTTTTTATTACACATAAATTAAGCACAGGTGATCAGACTTTACTTAACCGATGTGTAACAACAAGGCCCGCTTTAAAAACATGATTGAAAATCGTTTAGAAATAATTTTAGGTATAGTCGATGGTTTTTAAAGAAAAACCAGCGTTCTCTATAACCGAGGCTCTGATACCAAATCTGTCACACCCCGCTAAAGCGGAAACACGGGATGCTAACAGACAAGCGAGTCTTGGCAACAGTTTAAGAGAAACACATTTTACAAAGATTCAMAACAGCTCATCGACTTAATAGGATTCCAAGGATACAAAATTATTTTCAAATACAATAAAAACTGTCTTAATCGATGTGATCCAAGTAATGCTCCCAGAGTCCACATAACTTACYTAGTACCTGAAAAGCATGACATAAAACAGAGTCAACTACAAAGAGTTGGTGAGTTTCACGGGTTTTCACATGCATAAAGACAGTCGATGCATAAACCAAGTAATAGCAAGCATATGCGGTTTCATTGCACTCAATAAATGTAAATCTTATACGATGAAATACTTGAGATGCTACTGAGCCTTACCTGACCAACTTGCCCCATAATTGATCGAACAACCAAAAGTAGCCCGTTCACTACTTAGGTTCACGGTTCGATAAAACACTAATTCAGCGGTGATCCAAATTCCACATGATTAGGATAGAAAGCATAGGTAATTGTGCACCCCTTTCTGGGTGGGACTGTCAACATAATAGCGGCTATCCACAATACCACGGCCCAGGAATGTACCCGAGTTAACAAGTAGCGTGTACGGACGGGGACTTTTATTTGGAAACTAATATTCTCAAGCATCTCAATTTAGCATTTATATTATAGTGCAAAACAGTAACAAATACAAAGAAACCCGACTATGCAGTTCCATAGTCCGGAGGTTTCAAATAATTAAACATGCAAAGCTTGCTTTCATGCTTTTCCCCAAAATAACAAAAACAGTAAAAGTGGGGCCGAGAACTCACAGTTTGGCGAATATCAATTGCTTCCTTAAGAGACCTGCTATCACCTGCTCGGACTTCCTGACAGAGCAACCAATACTTAATAAGAACTTCTAAACCTCCAAACCTTAAGTTGGGTAAAAACTGTTTTCAATGCAGTCCGCCAGATACTAATACCAATGTAGCGGATACTTTAAATATTAGCCTTAACGAATATCTCCAAAATTCAAATAATGGCATCATTTAATGCCCTTCTAAAGCAAATGATGGCAGCCGCCATCTGTTGGAATTTGAAGATTTTGGGTGGGTTTAACACCCTTNGAGTCGCACACCTCCCCAAATCCGGTTGCATGCCCAAGAATGGCAGCAAATGGGGATGGTTTCGACTCTATATTTCCAGGAATAAAGACAGATAATACCCCAAATTCTCATTTCTTGAGTAAGATCCAGAAAGGAAAAGAAAACAATTGGGAATTTTTGGGTCTCGAAAAGCTACAAGATGAAAGATTTGATTTAGAGATGCATGCAAGACCCAAGTCACCCGAAGGTGCAATCGGTCCCTAGAATGTAAGAACTCTCTTCTTCTCTTTTGGGATTAAAAAGGTTTCTGGATCACAGATTATCATCTGATGAAGACATATGCATGTCTTCGATGGATAATCTCAYCATCTTTAAATTCCGAAGCTTGAGTTGAGCAGGAAGAGAAAATAGGAGTTTGAACACTTTAAAGAGGAATAGATGACTTTATGAGCATACCTTTTTGAAGACGAGGCAGAAAAGAACAATTCAAACACAGCAGCGATCCTAAACTTGCAGGAAGACGAGTTCGGCTCGAAGGTGATGAACTTTTTAGAGAGGGAGAACGAGAAAGACGAGCTTTTTGAATAATGAAGAGTTTTTAAAAGAGAAGGGGGGTATTTATATGAGGCTTCAAGAGGAGTAGTGGGCTGGCCTCTAAAGGCCCAAGCCCAAGGACTAATACATTTCCTTAAGTTAAGACCCAAAAATCTAAAATAACCAAAATGTCCAAGTCTGGAACAAGACCAGCTGCCGCACTAAAATGATCAATTATGGGCAACCAGCGCCCCAGAAAGAAGACAACAGAGCCTCTGCGAAGAAAAGATGCTAGAGCTTCTGTGAGGAGACACATTGCTTTTGCAAAGAGATGCCAGAGCCTCTGTGAAGAGACACAGAGTCTTTGTGAAGAGTTGCCGGAGTCTTTATGAAAAGACACAGAGTCTCTGAGAAGAGGCAACAGAGCCTCTGTAGATAGCACCAGAGCCTCTGTGTCTGCCACCAGAGCCTCTGTGGATAACACCAGAGCCTCTGTGGCTGACGCCAGACCTCTGATTGAATAGGCGACCTCTTCAACATCATACTCTGGATAAGGTTAATCCTAAAAGACTTAGTTTTCTAATGAAGATTTCGAAATAAGGTCCTAACCTGGAAATCCAAAAGTGCAGAGTTGTTACATTCAATGATTCAAATGTTTTTAAATGTCATTTTTAGTGATTCTCTTATCACTGACACTGAAATCTTCATGAAAATATACTCTTCTAAGTTATTTTTAGTTCTTAAAACAAACCATCCCTGAAACTTTTCTTCTTCAGTGATCAAAATGTTTTAAAAGTTTTTTATTATTCAGTGATTATCTTATCACTGAATGTGAGTCTTCAAATTTCTTAAAACCTTCTCATTTTAAAAGAAATAGTTAATGAACCGTCTTAATGACGACATTCTCTGTTACCAATACGAAACACTTTGAGAAGCGCAAAAAGGTCTAACACACATGCGATCATCTCATCATGGCCTTTCGTCAACCGCCGTATTTTTCGCCTCTCTTACTTTCCTTCTCTCTTCTCTTACCTATAAATATGGGATCTCTTCCGCATCTTTTCTTTACGCTTACAAAAGTCTTTGACGAACCTCTGCCAAATAGAATTTGCAAGCAAGAACTCTGAAGAACACTCATTTCCTTCAACCTTCTTCAAAGAACTCTAAGGTTGATAACTTTATTTAAATATTGAACTGTTCTCCTCCTTCTTATGAAACAAATGTTTGAGATTTTAAGAACCATGTTCTCTTAAAACACAAACAGAAAGATTAACAACACATGCTTATTCTTGGTTATAATCTTGTTTCAAAACATTAATCTACTTGAAAAACCCTAATATCTCATTTGTGTATTTTTCAAAAGAAGTTTTATTGTTCTAAACCTTAAAAAGATCACAATAAATCTTGGACTACTAATATAAACTATTTTTCTCTTTTTCTTCCTTACCAAAAATAGAAAATGGCTGCCAAGAATGTGAACTTTGTTGTGGAAGACATCTCCTTCAAGGCCAATAACCACATTCCCTTATTGTACATTCCCATAAACAAAACCATCTACGAGGATGGTGTTTCTTTCCTTCGTATGTCCCCACTCACTTATGCTCTCAATCATGAACCTGTCATGGTTAGGGAGCCCCTTCATCAGTTCCGCATGACTACAGAGGTGGTGCAAGAAGACGACAAGAACGGTCGTTAGGTGGAGAAAATCTCCTTCACCTTCAATAGGATGACTGTCAGCTTTTAGTGTGGCCAGTCTAAGGCACACTCTTCGATTCCGCAAGGGTCCATTTGCTAGCGAATCCTCCACTGCTGAGATCATCGCCTTCCTCGATGACATTGGCTACTAATGGCCAATGAAGAAGGACTCCAGCGAGCCCCTCAAGTCGTTGTCAAAGTTCGAGAAGAACTACATGTCAGCGGTCTGGTAATACCACTTTTCCCACTTCATCCAGTCCATGGGTGGAAAGACTGGCGGACAAAATCAGGCATCAAGTGTTGCTCTCACCATAGGAGTTTCAGAAATCCAACACCGCCCGATCAGCTACACTATCGTCATCTTCGACCACCTGGCGTAGAAGTTGAACAAGCGTTAGCGGGAGAAAGTGGTTCCCTACACCAGATTCCTCTCAATGGTGTTCGCCAAAATCATTGGCGAAAAATACTGAAAGGATGGTAACCTTGCTATTTGCAAGCTTGGATCCAGGATTCTTGATCACAAGCTGAGGGATGGAGATGTTGCACTGGCTGCTGTTGTGCAACACTCTTCCATTCTTTCTTCTTCTTCTTCTTCTCCTATGATGGTCAAGACAAAGGCAAACCCCCCTAAGTCTATCCCAACCACCAAAACCCCTTCTTCCAAATGCCAAGCACAACCAACTCTTGGTTCTTCTCAGAGAGCCAAGAAATCCAAAAAGGGGATAACCACATGTCTAGCTCAAACCTCTCTAAAGGTATCAGCTATTGAAACAATCCTTACCCCAAGGCACCTTAACTTAGCCTTCCAAGCTCTTCAGTGATTCCAGACATCACTGTCATATCAGTGGTACCTCTCCCAACTGCCTTAGTGATTCAAATCACTGAAGGTGTGAATATCAACGTCGCCACAGTTGAACACCCACAATCTCTCTCAGCCATCTTCTCTTCTCCTCTATCATTGGTTGCTACACGTGTCCATGATTCATCAGTACCAGTCCTCACTGATGATGAGACACTCACCACTAGACCTGAGGTCACTTCAGATAATGTTGATGACCCTTAAGGTATTCCATCTTCCTATCCATTCATTTCAGCTAACCCCGACCTCTCTTATTTCATCCTATGACATGGCTGAAGACGTGAAGCTACTCCTCCCAACAGTTGAGACTATCCTCAACAAAATGGACGAAGTCCATAGAGGAATGCCTCAATGGGACGAAGTCTCTTCTGACCTCTCAACCGTCAGGGATTAAGTTCGTGAGGTCCAGACCCAATTCTCCTCCACGCAAGTGCCAGTTTAAGGCAATGCTGAGGCCATTGTTGCTTCAACAAGCAAGGCCAATGAAGAAAACTCCCAATTTGTTTAGTAAACGGAGGTCCTGAAGTAGATCTTGTCTACTCTGCAACAGCTAATCCTGGCAGTTGAACCGTCGTTCACTGTTGATGATCGTGAAGAGCTACATTAGGCATGTGAGGCTAATGTCATCGTGGCCCATGCTCTGACAAACTTCGAAAAGCTGATGAAGCTTCAGATTCGCACAGTCGACCACTTCTTTGGCTATTGCTCAGGCATAATAGTCAAAGAGGAGGAGAAAACGACTGAAGGTGGTCATTCTCATGTTGTTGCTGCTGTTGTAGCAACTAAAGCTGAGGCTGAAGTTCCCATAGCTGAAGCTGAACCCTTGTTGTTGCTGATGACTTTCCAACTTCCAGTGAAGCTCCCATAGCTAAGGATGTTGATGCCGCCCTAGCTGAAGAAAGAGACGATGCTCCTCTAATCACCTTTGCAGCTCATGATGGTGATTTGGATGAAGAAGAAGATGATGATGATGATGAAGACGATGAGTCCCCCAATCTTCCTGACACCGGCAAAGATCTGAACGTTGATGATGATGATGATGAAGACAACGATGATGACAACTTCACAATCCAGTACCAGAAACCTGCTGATGCCACGAAAGGTGTCGCCCTCAGGGATTCCGCATCCCCGGGAGCAAGGGGTGAAAGAGCCTTCTCAATAAAAGCACCAGGACCCTAAGTCGAAGGGCAAAGGCGTCGCTGAAGAAGGGAACTTAAAGGTATTATTCCAAACCTCTCAACCCTTATTTGAAGGCTCAGGTAGTCATCACGTTCTTGTATCAACTCGAGATACCTTCTACTACCTGCGGTCGGCTGGAATGGGTCCCTAAGAACCCTACCCCCAGCACTCCCACCGACCAGCTAATGACTCAGCTCAAGGAGTCACTCGACCAGACTAGAGTAAAAATTCCTCTTCCTACCTCTACTGGTGGTGAGTTCGACTTCCTAACATAAGCTGAAAGACTCGAGGCCTTAAGAGCTGAGAAAGAACTTGCAATCCAAAAGAAGTAGACTGAGCGGGACAGGCTAAGCTCCTATCTCTTACAAAAGCTGAACACGAGAAAAATCTGAAGCTGGCTGATTGGGACAAGCGCTGGAGCGAAGCAAGCATAAATAAGAGGATCAGTCCTCACCCTACCAAGAGCGTCAGCATCAGCGGACGATCAAAAGATGGTGCGATGCTACTCTCCATGCTCATCACCAGGGATAATCTCGAGGTTGAAACTGAGTACCCCTCTTATCTTGGCGAGTATGGCTACACCGAATGGCTGGAGATCCTACAGACCATTCAGCGATCAAAATCAAAACATAAGATGATTATCGAAGACCTTATCAACAAGTTGATCAAGAAAGTGTCAAGATATGTCGCAGTCCATGAAGTGCCTACGCTGAAGAAAGGAGGAAGAATAAAAAGACCTTCATGCCTTAATGATGAACCATCCCTGATGAATGAACATGAAACAAAGTTCTTGTTAGATAATGTCCTGAAGGCTTCGAAGAATCCAGACATCTCTATGCTGAATTTTCCATTGCCAACGAAGGGTCCTTATGTAAACAACACTGTGCACTTCAAGCCTGAGAAAGGAATTATTTTCCTTGTCTATGATGGCGAAATCAGCTTTCAAAGAATATCTGAGTTGCATCTCTGCCCAATGGAACATATTGCATATCTTCATTATTGTCTGAACAATGACATAATTGGTGAAGCGATGGACATAAGGATCAGAGAGGAATTTTGACGTCAAAAGGAGCTCGGAGAAGATGTACCTGGTTACATTAATCTGAACAACTTATATTAGTTATTTCTTTTATACTTTGCTCTTTCACTAAATAAACTATTTACTATATCTACTTTCAGTGATTATTCTTATACTTTGTAAGACTAGACATGTACTGAAACACTTGTAATAGGAACACAAGTCTATGAGTTCTAGTGACACTCTTACATTTACTGACAATCTAAGTCAGTGAATATGCTTTTAGTTTCAGTTTCTCTTCTTTTAAAAAAAAATTTCATAGACTTAAACTTAAGAAAATCTTCTAAGTAAAGACTGACTCACTGAAAAAGATCCCAAAACAGTTAAAATGGACATGTATTTTATATGTAACTTTTCCTTACTGATATTTGATAAGACAACTTTCTTTATGTTGTCTTGTTATCATCAAATAGGGGGACATTGTTGATCCTATCTCTTAGTGATTTGATGATAATCTCTTTTCCCTTGTATGAAGTATTTATGTTTCTGTCTTTCTGTTCCAGCGATCATCACTGAGTCTGTTCAGTGATCGCTGAGAACTTGTAATGTAAATCTATCAGCGACAGTGATACTTCCAGAAGACAAAACTCACACCAAAGAATCTTCAGCGAAATTCGAAGACTGAAACAGAAGATTAAAGACTGGCGATTACGTGATCTGAAGCGGTATTCAGTGATTACAACCTGGTCTACACATGTGTGAAGACTGCCCAAGCCTCAGCGAATGCTAAAGAGACCTTCAGGTTATTCCAGCATTCAGCGATCAAAAGAAGTTTGTTGAGAAAAATTGTTTTTGTCTTGTCCTTATACACACAAAAGACAAACCTATACCCTTTCTAGAGTATAGTACAGTACAGAGCCGATTAGTTGACTCTATTACCCACCAACTTTGTGAAAGGATGTCTGCTCATGGATAGGCTTTTTATTATTCACTGTAGCAGAAAACAAGTCTTTCTCTAAAGACTTGACATGTGTTCAAACCCTACTACGTTGCATTAAATGTGCATTTAATGCAATGTGTTAGCTCTCATTTCCTTAAATGTAAAAGTATAGAAAAAGTAAACTGCAAGTATTGACAGAAGATGATCTGTCACAGAAGACCACAGAGGACCAACAGCAGAAGATGCTCAAGCGTTCAAGTCTCAAGTGACAGAACCTCTGTCGTGTCTCACAGAGGTTCTGTAAACTGGTCCTCTGCAAAGACATTGCTACAAGTCAAAGTCGACAGAACCTCTGTCGTGTCTCACAGAGGTTCTGCAGTCTGTCTTCTGTGTAGATCTTCTTTAGCTGTTTTACTTAGGTTTATTAGCTGCTCGTGCTTATCACGTGTTCTTGTCTGTAATATGTTTTGATCGAACGACTTAGATTAATTTACTTTTAGGTCGTGTCAGGAAACGGTTACTTGCTTGTATAAATAGCAGCGTAGGCCCTTGTATTTCAGTGTGCTTCAGTATTGTAATTGTCTAACATTTTCATTGAATTGAAAATCATTTGAAGCCTTCTCTTGTGTTCTTCAATCGTCTTCACTGTGTTGTTTATTGATTTCTACTTTGGTTGATTATTATTATTTCCGCTGCATTCTCACTGTTAAACAGATCATCCAAGTAAGTAATCTTTACCATGAATCTGAGTTAATCGATCCTACAATTGGTATCAGAGCAGATTTCAAATTTTAATTTGATTTATTCTGTTCTTGGTATTCATCCTTATTTGCTAAAAAACACACAGTCGTCTTCTTCACCAGGTTACCCTGTTTTCACTGTTCTATCATTTTTCTTCACTTTTTGATTTGTTCTCTTTCAATGGCGATTTCAATCATTAACTCGGTCATGAGTACTGGGTCACAATCAAAGCCTCCAATGCTTATTTGTGATGAATATCCACAATGGAAGGAGCGTATGATTAACTTTTTAGAGGGAATTCACCCTAGAATGTGTGAATTTGTCTATAATCCTGCATTTGTGCCAATGAGTTTGATTCGAAGAATTCCAGCTACTAGTACCACTCCTGAAATTCTTGAACACTATGAGCGTAAACCAATCGAAAACTGGAACGAAGAAGAAAAAGTACTAGTTGGATTGGAAAGCGAATGCAAAAGGATATTGATCCAGGCTATACCTCATGACATATTCAAGCGAATTGATAACTGTCAATTGTCTATGGATATTTGGGGAGGATTGGACAAGCAAATTAAAGATGTAAAGAAGACACTCGAGAACAACATAGCCATGTGTATTGATGAAATTCACGTCGTCAAGGCTAAAGAGGACAAAGCTCTGTCAGACACAGAGGATGAATCCTTCTGTAGAATGTCGATACTGACTCAGACTCCTCTTACTCAAGTGACCAAGAGGTTTCCATTTCTTACTCTTCTGAATCTTTTAATAATATTGATTCATGCAATTTGGAGCATTACGAGCTAAAAGAAAAACTTTCCTTCTATGAAAAAGAAGTATTTCTTCTCACAGAGGAAAGAGATAGATTTTTCAAAATTTTCACAGAAGCTCAAACTAATTTTGTCAATTTTGAAAAATCTGCTAAGGAAAAGATTGCCGAGGTCAAAAAAGAGTTGAAAAATAAGGTGGATGAGTTAAGGCATTTGGAGCATGAGAAGTGCAATATTACCTCTGTAAAGGAATTCTTTCAAAAAGAAAGRRAATTTTTACATCAAGACGTACTCGACAGAGAGCTTAAAATAAAGAAATTTCAAGAGGCTCAAAACATTTACAAAAAGATTAAGGTCAATTTGGGCAGAAGAGGTCTAGGTTTATCTGAATTTGACAATAAACCTGGTTTTAAATCAAAGAAAACTCTAGAGAATACATTTAGATCCTCAAACAATCTAAAAAGCTAAGTTTCTAATTCTAAGCCCATCTTCAAGAGGCAAAAGCTGTTGGTGGATCCGGACACCAAACCTTGTTTATCCATGGAAAATATAGCCTATGAAGACTATATTGATTCCTTCTCACCTTCTGCAAAGAAAGTGTTGGGTCAGCAGACTCGGTGTTCCCTCGGCAGGTCAAATCCTCGTCCTTAAACCCACCGCTCCTGTAGCAATGCAGGAGCATCCCACATCGGTGAGGCTAGGGAGTCTTCTCTTCCTTATAAGGAAGTAGGAGTCTTCTCCTACCAGTGACGCGTTTTAGAAAACAAAACCGTGAGGGGTTGTTGCCATGCGGTGAAACCCCGGCGCAGCCCAGAGCGGACAATATCACGTGGGCGGCTCCCTAGTGCAGTTACCGGTCCAACAGAAGGATTCCATTCCACGGAGATTCATGAGACAGGATCATATAGGAATTTTCAAGTTCGGTCAACCAGATTCTCAACAAAATTATCCTTTTGGACAGCCTCTTGAACGAAAATTGTYCGCAGAGGCTCTGGAATTCTTTCCATCTTTTATCACATAGCCTTCTCTAAATAAGCCTCTTCTTAAAACTAATTTTGACACAGAGCTCTCTAGTAAAGCCACGTCAAAGCATGAAAATGCCTCAAATTCTAAAGTCAGTCCTACACGAGTTGTAGAGACTGTTATGAATGTTGAGAATGAAAAGAAAGAAATCCGAAAACAAGGTAATTCTCAACGCTCTGTCTCTAAAACACAGAAGCCTATCTATACTTGGCAACAATTGAAAAATTGGCCCCAATCTAAAACTGCTTTTGTCTCTGCAAAAGCTTCTGGAAAACCAAAGAGGAGATCTAAAAGTAAAAATTATGTACCCCTCTTTGATATTTTAAAAATAAATTTAAGAAAGCTTCCGGTAATGTCTCCTATGGATGTGTCAATTTATCTAATCATATTCTTAATTCTTCCTGTTTTGGCATTTCTTCCAAGAAAAATAAGTCTAAACCAAAAGAGGCTATGACCTACATTAAGCAAGCTAACCTTAAGGGACCCAATTGGAAGTGGGTACCCAAAATAAACGTTGTCTGATTGCAGAAGCAGCAACACGCATCTACTTGGGTCGTGACAGAGACTTGCAAGTGTCTTCTCAAGAGCTTCTGTCATCTTACATCAAGAAAGAAATTATTATGTTGTTGTATGTTTTATGGTTGTCTTAAGTCTTTATTCTTTTTGTACATATATTCTCTTTTAAATTCATTTTTGTAAATAATTTAAATTTCTTGAATAATTTTTCGCTTGATTCTTTAGTCTACAGGTTTAACCAAGCASAGGCTTGCATGGTTCAAGGGGGAGTTTGTGTTTTAAAAGGATAAAACCTTTTGAAGAATAAAATGTTTAGCTCACATAAGTCTTTTCACAGAACCTCTGTGAATGCTTACAGAGGCTCTTTGAACGGATCTTTTGTGGACACTTCTTCTTAATGATTTTAAAATGGTTTTTATTAAGGGGGAGCCAAGGAAGCTGGCTCAGAGGGGGAGTGTTTTCAAAAATAAAACCACAGAAGGTGCAAAAACGTTTGAAGTATTTCGTTCTCAGAGGCCATCTCATCAGAACCTCTGGCGCTTCTAACAGAGGCTCTGTGAGTTGAGCTGAGCAAATACTCATCTCTCTGTGGATTTTCTAAAACCGTTTAGGTAAAGGTGTATCATTTATAAGAAGGCCCGACACATATCACAGAGGCTCTGTAACCCTTAGGCCTCTGACAGAACTATGTTGATAGTTCTTGTCTATTGATATGGTGCGCGTGGTTCTATGGATAAGGGTAAGAACAAACACGCGCGTGTCAGAAAACGGAAGCGCACGTCATCCATCGCGCGTCTTCCCAATACGGCGTGTCACACTTTTTGAACCGTTTCACCCAAATCCACACATTATAAATACCCTCCTTCCCCCCAAATTAAAACCTTACGCTCTCAAAGAACTCTCTTATACACAGACGAACCTGCAACCTGCAACCTGCAACTCTCAAAGCTTCCTGCAACAATGTCTTCCTCAAGTGCCTCAGCTCAGTCTGTTCACGCCTCAAGCAATAACGGGGTCACTCAAGCTCAAGCCCTAACTTCGCACGCCCTGTCTTTCATGCAAAACAAATACGAAAAGATCGTATTAGTGAAAAAGCCTAATAACTATTTCTTCGTCCCCTCAGGTTTTCCTGAAAACACCTTCACTCTAATGGAAATCCTAAGGAACCATCCACTCTTTTATGCTTTAACTGCTACTCGACCTACACCTGAAACTTATATCACACAGTTCTTGCTTAGTGCTTATTTGACAACCCTCGATAATACTGGGCTAACCATTGTTGGTTACGCCTCTCACCCTGTAAATAAATCCCTTGTCCYATTAGAACTAAATGTGGAATCCCTGAGAACTGCTCTTCATTTGCCCACTCTTGAACAATTGAACCTGAATGCCTATGCCGCAACTCCTACAGACGAAGAACTAATCAAATTTTTGGAGTTCCACTCCTATGCGACACCTATTACCAAAAGGACCCAGTTCAGGTGTAAGGGACTACCCCCTGTGTGGAACACTCTATTCTCCATCATCAACTGCTGCCTCACAGGGAAGGTAGATAGCCATGACCAAACATCCCACGC
>NW_020202031.1:31020-41986 GCF_001531365.2 Cynara cardunculus var. scolymus
GCCACCACTGTAGAGTTGAAGTCTACCTTGATAACCCTTCAGAGCTCTGTCATTAAGAAGGATGATTTGACAGAGGCCTTCCAAGYGATGTCACTCAACCCCTCCTTCATCAAAACGCTCAAGGACGAACTCACAGAGATGGCCGCCAAGTTTGCAGCTGATTTCGTCTCTGTAAGCTACACGAACTACTCATCGTTCAGAGACGAAATCAAGGAGATGTTCTCCTCTGTAGTCACCTATGGTATCGACTCGACTACCTCAAGGGCAAACATCAATCACTTGGCTACTCGAAGAGAGCTGGACGCTATGCTGGATGCCTTAGGGGATTATTTGACCGGCCATCTCGGAGCACTTAAAATGGAGATCCTCACATCCAACAATCTCATCAAAGACTGCACCTCCAAGCTCGTAAAGGAAGGTGACCTCCTTCGTGCAGAAGTCATCAGCACCATCTCCAAACTCAAATGGGCCACAAAACTTGACGTGATGAATGCCTCTGCGGGTGCCGAGAAGGTGATAGAGAAAATGTACAAGGCGGCCACTAAGATTTTGCGTCATTTGAGGAGGGCTCCCCTAACTTCATGAAAGACTGATGCCATCCAGAGCCATGACGATCATAAGGGTGATGATGATCGTCATGAAGGAGAGAAGAAGGAGGAAAAGAAGAAGGCGAAGGCCCCATAAGCAAAGAAGAAATCTGCCAGAGCACCTGCCAGAGGTGTCAAAATTGGGGAGTCTACAGCTCCAAGAGACAAGAAAAAGGCTGCAGAGCCTAAAGACAAGAGAAAGGCCATAGCTGTAGAATCTTCAAAGAAGGGTTCATCATCGAGCTCAGAATCCTTAGCGCCAATCAATGAAGAAAAATATGTTGATGAACCTGAACTCCTCAAAGTTTTAAAGTTATCTCGGGCAGAGGCTCAGGCTAAGAAGGGCAGAGTGCCTATGCACCACAGAGAGGGCGAGGCCACATCATCCGTTTTCCCTCAAGTCCAAACTACGTCCACGGGTACGTTTGATGCYCTGCAAGGAACCGTGAAGCCCATCCTTGCAGAGGGATCAACCCAGAGGACGATTCTGGAAGAGGAAGAAGAACAGAAGATGCCAGAGTCAACAGCGGGAGGACGGGTCTCTGAAATTGTTGACTCTATGAGCAAGATTCCAACGCTAAATGTTCGCACAGAGCCCATCACCACCCCAGAAGAAATGCTTATTTGGAAGTACTCTGTGACAGACATAGAGCCACCCTATTATCCAGAGCTCACTGATATCCCCTCTGCCATAGCCAAGTTCCACTTCTCAAGATTAACAAGGCCTCGTGAGCAGGTCTTCTCGCGATACATGATCACATCATTGGTGTCAATCTCACCAAGGACTCTGTTAAAGAAGACCGTGCTCTACTCACAGTACGTTGTAAGGAGAGAAGACCGCAATATCTACACGTTCACTGATGCAGATCTTCATAACCTCTGCGTGTATGATGTCATTAATATGCACAAGATCCTTAACGTCTACATGGAGAGGAGGTCAACATACCAAATATCCCTCAAAAGGCTGATTGAAGTTATGCGTGCGCAAGTGATGAATTACAGCCAGAAGGATTTTGAGTTGGCCATGAGATTAGCACAGAAGAATATAAAGATCACTCCTCCTTACAGCAGGCCTAGTTGGGCATCTAAGTACTATCCAAACACCATTCTACACAATCCTATTTTTGGGTTTGTGTATTTGGACAAGGATGAGCTATTAAAATTCTTTGACCCCACAGAAGCTCACAAGTATGCAACAGAGAAGCTGGACTGGATCTACAAGTGTTTAGTGGCAGAGGTGGATAGAAGACATTACAGGGTTGGTGAAGTGTCTCCTCTCTTGGATGCAATTAAAGCTCAAATCAACTTCAGAGAGTTCATCCTAAATGTCTACAGAACAATCAAGTCAAATTTTGTTTACGCAGTAGACGACTTCCCAGAGTCTATGGTTTAATTCTCTTCTGTTCCAGAACCCGGCCTATGCTTCAAAATTTTGTCATTTAAGTTTTGTAATTCTTTATATTGTAATTCTTTACATTGTAATTCTTTCAGAGGATGATGTTTAATCACCTCTTGTAATTTCATTTCAATCAAGTCATACACTTGCACTTAAATTTCAAATTTTACTTTTTCATACTTAGGGGGAGATTGTTAGCTCTCATTTCCTTAAATGTAAAAGTATAGAAAAAGTAAACTGTAGGCATTGACAGAAGATGATCTGTCACAGAAGACCACAGAGGACCAACAGCAGAAGATGCTCAAGTGTTCAAGTCTCAAGTGACAGAACCTCTGCCGTGTCTCACAGAGGTTCTGTAAACTGGTCCTCTGCAAAGACATTGCTACAAGTCAAAGTCGACAGAACCTCTGTCGTGTCTCACAGAGGTTCTGTAGTCTGTCTTCTGTGTAGATGTTCTTTAGCTGTTTCACTTAGGTTTATTAGTTGCTCGTGCTTATC
This sequence comes from Cynara cardunculus var. scolymus, assembly GCF_001531365.2. Lineage (NCBI taxonomy): Eukaryota > Viridiplantae > Streptophyta > Magnoliopsida > Asterales > Asteraceae > Cynara > Cynara cardunculus. The sequence goes on from NW_020202031.1 coordinate 33,502, forward strand.
ACGTGTTCTTGTCTGTAATCTGTTTTGATCGAACGACTGATATTAATTTACTTTTAGGTCGTGTCAGGAAACGGTTACTTGCTTGTATAAATAGCAGCGTAGGCCCTTGTATTTCAGTGTGCTTCAGYATTGTAATTSTCAACATTTTCATTGAATTGAAAATCATTTGAAGCCTTCTTTTGTGTTCTTCAATCGTCTTCACTGTGTTGTTTATTGATTTCTACTTTGGTTGATTATTATTATTTCCGCTGYATTCTCACTGTTAAACAGATCATCCAAGTAAGTAATCTTTACGAAGAATCTGAGTTAATCGATCCTAAACAATGGATATAAATAGATGTGTTTTATCTCCATGCAGAGGTACTCTAATACTTACTCTTGAACCCTAACTTGCATTCTTAAGTAAAAGAACACACATCTAAGAACACAATACGCTTATCTTCAAAAAGCAAGTTAGAATCCCTTTTTAGTATTGTAAATAGTTCTTACCTATAAAGAACTTACTTCCATCTAAGTCTCTTATAGCAAATCATTTCTCTTTGCTAAGAACTATTGTGTAACTTAGATTGTTTAGATAGGTTATATTTACCTTATCTTTCCGCAAACAATCTTGTAAAATCTGTATCGATCTTTCTTTATCAACATATTTTTTAAGTTTGAAAAGTTTTACTGTGTTTGTATTCATCCTCCCTTCTACAAACTACACATCTTGTAGACCCTAACGGGACCAACATTTATCTTTATCACTTTTAATAAAAACAGATGATTCTAATTTTGACTTGACGAATATTTCCCGAAGGGAAGGAATGGCAAATTTAGCAGACCCCCATTGATCTATATCAAACAAGAACTTTGGGGCCTTTTGCAGAGTTTCATTTTCCTGAAAACCTAAACCCATTTTTGGATTGTAAAATCTTGAGTCCTTGGGTTTATTGGTTAAAATCTTCAAAGTTTGTTAAGATTGACCTCTTTGAAAAATTATTTCCTCCAATTGTTTGACTTTGTCATAAAGTTTTCCTCTTTCTGTAAAAATCATGTCAAATTTCAACTGAACATTATCTCTCTCGCACTCTACTTCACTCAATTTCTTCTTAAGCAACTGAAAATCATTTTCATTTTTAGACATTTCAAATCTCATGACTTCTTTCTTTCCTTTCATACCTTCACTAAGACATTTAAAACCACAACTTTCTTCTCTGAATTTTAGCATTAAAGCTCTTTCTCCTTTCAGTCTTTCTTACAAAATATTAAATTCAACATTCAAATATTCAAATTCTTTAATTAATTCAGTATTCAGAGAATTTGGTACCTCAGATTCGTTATCAGATGATGAGCTTCCTTCTTCGGTCTTTGCCATTAATCACATATTAACTTGTGTTAAGTATGATGCTTCATCATAAGAAGAATCTATCAGCCAACTCTCCTTGTCAGCAACCATAGCTTTACCGCCCCCCAAGGGCTTTTGCAAGATGAGACTTCTTGAGATAATAGTTGGAATCGTTGAACTTCTTAAAACGACAATCCTTGATGAAATGACAAGGATTCCTACAGTTGAAGCATCTGCTATCTTCAACCTTGATCTCTTTCTGATTTCTGGATTTTGAAAACTTCTCTTGCTTGACTTCCTTCCCCTTGCTTTTAAATTTCATCAACTTTTTCTTCCCGAATCTTTTTTGGAACTTCTTAGTCATCAAGGCCAGCTTCTTGGAGAACTCACGAATATCATCATCAGACTCTGCAGATGAATCTTCATTTGACTCACTTTCTGACTGTTCTGACAAATCTAATTTCAAAGACTTTGAGTTTTTAGTATCGGATCTGCTCTTCCTTTGCTTTCTAGACAGCAATGCCAAGGAGTCAGCAACTTTCTTCTTTTCATTTACCAACTCTCTCACAATCTCTTCTTCTTCAAGCAAAATACAATACAAATCATGAATATCTTCCTCAGAAATATTCTTGTTCATCTGCAGATTTACTTCGAGAGTGTTTCATTCAGGTATCAGATTCTTCAAACTTGTAATTAATCTCATAAATGGATTTTCGAATTCCATTTCTTCTCAAATCATTCAAACTCACATTAAACTAGTTGTAGGATTTAGTGATTCATTCATTCTCTCTAGCCCTGAACCCTTCATAAGAGCTGATATACTGGTTCATTCTAGTCTGGACTGACTTCTCACTATCAAGCATCTATTTCTCAAGCTCATCCCAGAGTTCTTTTGCTGATCCATGACTAACTATTCTGTTGGACAAATCATTAGGAATTGCCATTAGCATGTTTGTTAATGCTTTCTTATCAATCAGGACCTTTTGCTTTTTAGTATCAGTGTAATACTGAGGATCTTTCTTCTGTCTAGATGTAGTAACAACAATACCCTCTTCAGTTGTCTGAGCAGGTAGATTCATGTAACTAATATAATGTCCACTCTTGATGGATTGCATCAACTTCTCATCTTTATATTCCAGAAAAAAGAATCATTTTAACTTTCCATTGTTGATATTCGCCAATAGCTAGAATCGGTGGCTTGGAATCTGAACCAATACTCAACATATCTTTAGACATTTTTCAGAAAGTACACATGAACTGATAATTTCATAAAATTATCTGGAACTGAATTTGAATAGCAAAAAGGATTCTTGACACTTGAACAAAATCTCAAACTAGTATCTTATCTCTCACCAAACAATTCAAACACAAGGTTATTGGACACCTTGGTAATCGCTCACAAAAGTTATCGCACAAAGACTGATTGCTTATAGGACAACAAATGATGGTTATTGGATATGTCTTTATCGGACAACGATTTGGTTCTCTCTCATAAAGATGGGTTATCGTACACAAGGTTGAGCGATGAAGAGGTTATCGGTCAAGCAATAACCGATGAAGAGAGGTTATTGAACACCTCTTTGAGCGATGAAGTCCTTTATTCGAACAACACTTCAAGCGATAAGGAGGTTATCGGTCAAACAATGAGAGATGAACAATGGTTATCGTTCGCCTCTTTGAGCGATGAGGTCTTTATCGGACAACACTTAGGAAAAAAATTCAATCAAAAACCTGAGCGATGAAGATACTTCTTTGAGCGATGAGGATACTTCTTTGAGATTTTGTTCAAGTGTCAAATTATCGAGAATGGATAGTCGTGGTCTTATACCAATTCTGATCCCAAATTGTTAGGACTGAAAATCAGTGTTAAATTGTGTCACACCCCGCTAAAGCAGAAACACGAGATGCAACAGGTAAGCGAGTCACAGCAACCGTTAATAAATAACACTTTTCAAATTTTCAAAATAAAACGAGTTAAACATCATAACCTAATTTTTTGACAAATACTTCTTTTACAAAAACATCCATTTCGAACTTAATCTGTTTTGCCACGAGTATGCTCCCAAAGTACATCAATTCTTACTTGTTACCTGAAAAGCATGGATCATAAAACGAGTCAACTACAAAGAGTTGGTGAGCTCATGGGTTTTCATATGCATAAAACATTTTAATGCATAAACCAAATATTTGCAAACTTATGCGAATCTTTTGCACTTAATAAATGTAAATATTTCACGATGTAAGAACTTGAGACGCTACTGAGCCTTACCTGACCAACTTGCCCCATTATTTTACGAACGACCATACATAGCCCGTACACTTACTTAGGTCCCACAGTTCGTAGATGTACTAATTCAGCGGTGGTCCAAATTTCACATGATTAGACAAGAAAACAAAGGTAATGTGCACCCCTTTCTGGTTGGGACTGTCAACACAATAGCGGCTATCCACAATACCACGGCCCGAGAACGTGCCCGAGTTAACAAGTAGCGTTTACGGATGGGGACTTTATTTGGAAAATATACTCCCAAGCACATCAATTTAACATTTATTTCAAAGTGCAATAACAGTCAATATTTCATGACACAATAAATTTGACTAAACAGTTCTTTGGTCCGTTGGTATCAAACAAAGCTTGACTAAACAGTTCTTTAGTCCAATGGTTTCAATAAAGCTTGACTAAACAGTTCTTTAGTCTGATGGTTTCAAACAAATAACACGCATAGTTTGCTTAATCTCATGCTTTTCCCCCAAAACAATAAACAAAACATTAAAAGTGGGGCCGTGAGAACTCACAGGTTTATAGGTGAATATCCAAGAGAATGACGTCTGAAGCTTTCAACGCCCGCCCTAACTTCCTAAACAGGCCAACAACYAGAACTATGATCACTTACGGGTTCTTGACAAAGATAAAGTTAAGTTGCATCCCACGCAATGCCATCGAGTTTTCATAAAATTAAGTTGATATTTTATTATTTATTCTAAAAATAGCCCAAAATTATATATTAAAAGAAATCGAAATTCTTTACTCAAAAGCTGAATTTTGGACAGATTATACACTTTGTTCCAACTATTTTTTTTTGGGTTTTACCAATCACTAACAGTAGAACCTTCCAAAAGTTATTTTTATGTCCACTTTTTATATCATTCCAAATCATGAGCTAAACCGACATTTTCCAAATACCAAGAAATTTGAGTGGGTTTAAGTCAMTCATAAATACCCTACAATCTCGAGTTACACAACCCCCAAAACATATTGCACATTCTTCGAGTGACAATCTTTTGGAGGTCTAAACTCATCATTTTTCCAAAGATTTAAATTCTATTTTCGAACTAACAAATCTGACCAGTTTCCAGAAAATGTTTTACGATTCGATTAACTTCTTGAAGACGACAAAGCCAATAGAGATGCATGCAAGGTTCTTTCATACCTCAAAACCTAACTTTTCATGATCCGACTTTGCATGCAGTGGGGTTTTCTCCTACTGTCTTAGATATTAAAGAATACGGATCATAGATTTTCATCCTTTATGAAGACATTTTCATATCTTTGATGAATAACCTCCCCTCTTTAATTCTCCAGAAATTTACCAAAATATCAAGTTGTAGGAGTAGGAGGATAAAAACTTTTGAAATTCAATAAAAGTAGGATAACTATTATCATACCTTTTTCTTGATATTTTGAGAATCCTCAAGATTGACAGAATCCCTAAGCTTGCTTGATGATGGAATCGGCTGGAGGGTGGTTGATTTTAGAGAGAGATGAAAGGTTTTCAAGCTGACGATATTTTGGATAAATGAGAGTTTTTCAAAAGGAGTGGGGTATTATATAAGGATTTTTAAAGAAAGAAGTGGGCTGGCCCCTCAAAGCCGAAACCCAATAAAACTTTTTATTATTTTTCATATTAACTATAAACCCACTATAATCTACCAAAACATAAATAAAACGACATTACTAATTTCAAAACTCTGTCTTTTAATAAATTATGTGGACATTCAATGAGACTTTTGTATTTTATTTTTTAAAAGTTTATAATATGAACTTTATTTTATTTGGAACGTTTCTAAAATATTCGGCATTACACAAGTTAACTTTATCAATTGTCTGCTGAGGCGGACCTTCCAAGCTAAACTTTGGGTACTGAGTTAGATGTACTCTAACCACTATGACTAGATCCTAATAAATTTATAATTCTAAATATAGGATCTATAATAAAGTGCTAACTTGAAACTCCGAAATGACAGAATGTCACAGTCTCCCCATGTCGGAAAAATTTCGTCCCAAAATTTATTCGTCAACCTTAGAACATGACTTGCTTAGGAACAAATGGGGATACTTGCTTTTCATGAAATCTTCTCTTTCCAACGTGAACTCTAGTCCATGCCTCGAAGTCCAAAGCACTTTTACAATCGGGATCTTGCTATGCCTCAATTGCTTGTCTTTATGGTCGAGGATTTCATTCGGTTCTTCAATGAAACGTAACCGTTCATTAATTTGAATGTCTTCCAAAGGTAGAACCAATGTTTCGTCGATTAAACATCTCTTAAGGTTTGATACATGAAATGTATCATGGATGACACTCAGCTCTGGGGGTAAGCTTAGTTTCTATGCAACTGGTCCTACTCTTTCAAGTATTTCAAATGGACCAACATACCTTGGGCTAAGCTTTCCTTTCTTTCTGTTAAACCCCACAACTCATAATGTAAAAAGTAATGAAAAACAATAAGTGATGAAGAACCAGAAGACCAATGAAGACATCGAGGCAGAAACGACTAAGTCAAGAATTCAACCAGAGGACCGATGGACAGTTCAACCAGAGGACCGATGGACAGTCCAAGGATGCGATGGAAAGAGCATTCTCATCGATCCTCTGGTCATCAACACTTAGAAGATTTTCCAGCACTTCATCCAAGCATGCAATGAAGATTTGAAGATAATGATGAAATCATCATATCATGAATGACAGCTGGAGATGACATGTCAACAGCTGGAGATGACATGTCAACAGCTGGAATTCGAGTTTATCTCAGTATAAGCGCCTATCCATACAAAAGATAAGCCTTATCTGTTAATAGAGGATTTACTAGAAAATAACATTATATAGTTATCTTCTTTTTAGCTGATTAGTATAAATAGGTGTTTAGACCTATTGTAAAAAGAGTCGCTTTTACGAATTGCTCTTATGTTTCTCAGTTTATAAAGTAAAACCTTTGAAGCTCAAGACTGTTCATAAATATTCTTATTTTTTTCTCGAGTCTTCATAACTTTCTTCGTAAAATCACTATAATTTGATTATTCATAACTAGATTATTTGTGTTATTGAGAGATCTGGGATCAACAATTGGTATCAGAGCCTATGGATTGATTTTCCAATAAAAAACGATCATTCAAAAATCTCTCAATTTTTGATCTTCTTCCTCGTCAAAAATTACCTCTTCTTCTTCAACATTCTCAATGGCCAACTGGAATTCTGCTTATAATGTTAGCTCCCTCACAAAGCCTCCAACTCTTCAACGAGAAGAATATCCACAATGGAAGATCAGAATGGTGAGTTTTCTGAAAGGAATGGATAGGAATCTCCTACGATCTATATAGGAGGGTCCCTACATTCCACAAACTCTAGTCTCAAGAGTTCCAGGAACAAACACCACAACTGATCCAGCCTACTCACATGCCCAAAGATGAAAGGAATTGGGATGAAGATGATAGAGAAAGAGTTGAAACTGACAAAAAGGCCAAAAGATTGATAATCATGGTGCTACCCAATGAAATCTTTCAATCCCTCGATACATGTTCCACAGCCAAGGAACTATGGGATGAACTGGCAAGCCAACTGAAAGGAGGAGCAAAAACAAAGAAAAATCATAGAGCACAATGTCTCAACGAATACACAAATTTCAAGGCCCTCCCTGGTGAACCGATACAAAAGACTTACGATCGCTTCAACACATTGATAAATCAATGTCATAAAAACGATATCATCAGAACAAAGGAAGAAAACAACGTTTTATTCCTAAAAAGTCTAGGCGATGAATGGACTCAACTATTTATGTCCCTTCAAGCAAACCAGGACCTAGATGGTTGGTCTCTTCATGACCTGTATGGAACACTTGCAGCACAAGAGACCGATATTATGAAGAAAAGGATATCCATTGGTGGACCCCTTGCTCTTGCTGCCGATGAAAAGGAAAAATTAAGGACTCCCGCTAGAGAACATAAGAAAAAAGGCAAGAAAGCATTGGTGGTAGAATCATAATCTGAAGAGGAAACTTCTGAATCAGATGATGAGATTAAATCTTTTGCCAAATCGTTGGCCTTGATTACAAAACAGTTCCAAAAGAAGTTCATCAGAAAACCCTAAGAGCGAAAATAGTTCAAAAGGGAAAGGTACCAGTCATCCTATGATAGAAAGCCATCCAAATTTCATCAATGGGACGAAATAATAGATGGAAGAGAAGAACGGGAAGAGAGAAAAGAAGAAAGAAGAGAAGAAAGAAGAGAGGAAAGGAGAGAGGACAAGGAAGGAAGGAAGGAAAAATGACCTTCGATGCTTCAGATGCGGAAAACTTGGTCATTTTTCCAAGGAATGCAAAGGACGATTGATCAAGGATGCTGACTGTGAGTCCAGTTTCACTGATCAATCTTCATAATATCTTCAACAATGGCAGATTTAGAATATATCTTGTATGAACATCAAGAACACTTATAGAGAGAAAGTCAAACTCTATATTTCAGTCAAACCTCTCTATTACGTATCAAATTTACAATAAGCTCTCCTACCTAATTACAAAGACCATCTTCCTATTTATATGGTCAAACTAACTAAACAAAGTCAAAGTCAAACTTCTATAAGAAAAGTCAAACACGCTGACTTTTACAATTATAGACTATTTATAAACTTTCAAGACGAATACAATTAATACTGATTTTTCAGTCCTAACATTCCCCCCCTTTGTATTCAGACTTGAAAGAAAATTTTGCGCTTTGAGTCCTTGTTTGAACTTTGAAACATTATGCACAATATGTCTTCTTTCAAAAGAAATCTTCAACTTGAAATCTTTAAACAATCAACTGTTGAGAAAGATCTTCTAGCATTCTCCCCCTCGAATGTAGAAACACGGTGATCTTCTCTTTTAACAATGTAGATCAAAAACAAT
>NW_020202032.1:0-7365 GCF_001531365.2 Cynara cardunculus var. scolymus
TTACGTTTTGAAGTAACCTCCCTTCCTTCGGAATGGGGGTGTTACAATTAGATTTTTAATTTGACACAACCAAGCTTGTTTCATCTCCTTGATTATAGTTTCCCCTATTTTGGTGGGACAGAAAAAATGCATTTTTGTCCCACTGAGTCCAGTCCAGTCCAGTCCAGTCCCTTCCCGTACCAGGGAACGACAAGTTTTTGTTCTGTTCTAACCCTTCCCATCCAGCATGCCAAACAGAACTTTACATTGGTTTCAGATGAACTTACCGTTCCAGGATGAGTTAAGATGTATGCATATCCTTGCATAAGCTTATCACGTGGGAATGGCCAATGACCCTGTAACAGAATAGCCATGAGAACTCCTTCGATCAATGTAATCTTCACACACTCTAAACCATTGCGATAAAAGGAAGACCGGATTTTCGTCTTCTATAGCCATAGACCAAAACACAACAGTTTAGAGCCTCATGGATGTGAGAAAGAGCAGACCTGTGTTGATCCAGTATCATGGTTCTCCAAGAAAGTGACAGCACGTGAGGGCCACCATCCCATTACTCCTGTTGGTTTTCCATGAGGATCTATCAATCTCCAATACTGATTATGCAATGCAGAATGTAGAATTCCCTGCAGAGTACAATCACTAAACAAGGTGAGTTTGCTTTCTAATCTCAGCTCTCTTTTTATAAAACTATCGAGTATGCAAGGAAAAAAATTCCTTCAAGGGGTTTCAAGAGTGGTTTCCCAAGTTATTGTATGTTAGTAATCGTAAAAATGAAATATGTTATACAATATTGGACTGGTAATCCGGCCGATAACCTAACTCTATTTTCTTACATATGAGAATATAACCAGAAAATATATTGATAGAGTTGCAGTCTTACAGGCAGTAGTTCACGTTATAAAAACCAGAGACACCCAGATTTTGCTTGAAGATGCATATTAACAAACCAATTGAAAAGTCTGCATGCAACTTCTTCATAACGAGAACTTTGATGATGATAAGAACCTCTCAGCATGCGCAATATTATGCTATATTTATTTCAGGCATATGAAGGAGATGAGTGCAACTAGTTGGGGATGGAGTACTTACAACGCTGAGTATTTGGTAGAACTCTAGCATAAAAGTTGTATCGATTTTTTCTTAAAAAAAAATGCTATTATAAGCTCAACCTAAGTAGTTACCTTTGTTGTTACGTCAAATGCAGATGAGGTACCACCAGTGGCATTGATCCAGTTAATCACACGTTGACGATGTGCATCTGAGCACGTATAATCAAAATCAGCTACTAAGTGTGACTTAATAATGAATAAATGCGAAGACAACGACTAAATCAAACATATAGCACATGCACATCTAGAAAAGGTTAACCTTTTAAGTTTTAATTTTTTATGTTCCTGTTATCTGCAAGTTACCTTGGTTGTAGCATAGATTACCACCTTCATAAGCCAGACTATCCCAATATTCTCCAATGGCAAATGCGGGATTTGAAGCTTCGATGTATTCTTTCACATATCCACCTGAGAATCCCCTGTGAGAAAAATAATAGGAGTAAGCAAAATCTGCATATATGGACATGTATGAAGAAAAAAATAAATGATCTCCAAAAGACTGCAGAACAAGAATAGCAACAGATTTTAGCTGTGTTTAAATCAGTCTTGAATTAGTTTATTAATGAGCAAGCATAGTGGATTGACAAGGCCTAATTCTAAGACTAGTATCACGGAAAATAATTGCAGCAATTCAAGTCCTCTTAAACTAGGTTTGACTTTACTAACGTAGGGATCACAAGCTAGAGCTAGATTGCACGCAATGTTATAACCAACTCTCCAATAACAAAGTGTAGATATCTCACTGGCATGCGTAACATGCTAAAAAGAAGCAGAAAGACCCAGACATGAGATCATTAAACCGAAAAGAACGTTTCTTTGAGGTGAAAGAAATTAATCTACATGTAATAATAGCAAACTAGGCTGGCATTATTGTAAGAAAAGGAACCAGAAGAGACTTCACCTCACAAAGTCAAGGCGCCACCCATCATAACCAATATTGTTCCGGAGCCAGTTCAGCCACTGTTTTACGTCTTCTCGTACAAAATCCTGTGAATGATCGATGTTTGGTGCTGCATGAAAGATGTCACCTGCAATAAATAAAAATATATAAGGCAGCATGACCGTGCACCCAGTCAATAAAAGGGAAATCCAAATATGGATAGCTCTGGCTCAAAACCAGCTTTATCCCATTGTAGGCAACTAAGAATCAACATGGTCTACAATTGGGTCAAGTTTGAATCAGAAGTTTTAAATTGGTGAGAGGTAGAAACCATAAACTTAAAAAAGACGAGCGAGCAGTAAAAGCAGTTTCGAGATATAATATGATAGATGCACTCATGAGCAGACTAATCAGCAGATGAGAAGGGATTACATCAATATAAAATAAAAACCTAAGCAACTGAATAAAGAGAATGAATAAAGGATAAAACCTGACTTGATAGCTAGGTTCTGTTACATATTTAAATATAATCCATATTCATGGTAACTACAAGCATAAACTAGTAGAAATGATGCGAGGAATTACATATAATTGTTTGTAAACGATATATTCATACCACTTGAAGGATTTCCACGACCCTGGAAATTTGGATCATCGCAAACAATTGCTTCAGGTCCCCAAGCAAGCTTGCCGCCAAAAATGTTCCATACTCCATTCGCACTCTGTCATTAGTAAAAATATGAATATAAACAGAATAAAATAATACCAAATATCCCTCATTACTTCTGCATCATGCAGGCAGAGGTTCTGCTGTTAACTGCATAGTGCGAGAAACCAGGATTGGCATAATCTAGTGCAAAAGAGCAGAAGATGGCTACTTTTTTCATTTAGAGAAGCATGTAAAAACTCATCAAGTCTTTAGGGGGGATGAACTTGAAGCACCAAAACTATACAACGAGACAACATGGTTAATAACCCAATCAAATACAATCTATACATAGTTTACCTGTTTATGAGCACATCGGTGATTTAGTACAACATCTCCCAAGGCCTGTAAAACATGAAGCATATTTATATACCATCAGCTGCCACCACGTGTAATGAAAAATATGCATTCCGAACACACCAGGTGTTCCTCCGGTAGCTTTGATTCATTTTCTCTTCTTTTTCCTCAATAACCAGTCATATTTTCCTCAACCCAAATTGATATATATATATATATATATATATATATATATATATATATATATATATATAGAAGAAAGATTGTTCCTGCTCTGGATTGATCAATCTTAACTATTTGAAATGGCGGACCCTTAAAACGACAGACTTGTACATAACAACTCTTGTATTCCAACTTCCAGGAAATGGAGATTTTAACAGTATGGCCACAAAAAGTAATCAATGAAGTTGTAAAAATAGGTTATAATAAATGCAGTTAAAGACTCTTTTCTAACAGTCTGCTAGCTATAATTTCTTTTCAAAACAATACCAGAAGATGTTGATTGTGCATCTCCTCTATGCAATACTTCAGCTCCTCCTGGGTACCATATGCTGAGTTCAAGTTGTAGAGATCAGAAGGCATATACCCTGGAGTCATTCCATGAGATATATTAATATTGTTATGTATCAAGTCATGTATCCCTTAAATTCAGTTTCCTTTTGCTATACTGTGTTTGGCAGCAAGGGATGAAAATGAATTTGTAAGCTTATGAAAGACCTTGTGGAGCAACAGATTCAGTTGGCGGAGGTAGCCACACTGCCGTTATCCCACAGCGAGATAAATCTGCAGCTTTTGGAGCCAGATCCAGGTACCACCTTCTTCTACAGCTTTCCCAATTGAAACCTTGAAACTTTCAGTGATGAAAATAATGCACAACTTCATTAGAGATCCATGAAAGAACAAAAAGTTGTAGCCAATTTATACCAAGTTACTAACCACAATCTCACGTCCTGTGCCAGTTCCTGGCTCTGTGAAATAAAGAACAAGTCATATAACACACAACCATGTGTCTCACTCATTACCACGATAAGCATATTAGATAAGAAAGATATTTTGACTAAAGCTAAGAGATGAAAGAAAAAGAACACCTAGTGTTATTTCTTCAGGAGTCTTCTGATATTGAATCGTTTTTCGTTGCAGGGCACGCTCTAAAGCCTTCCGTTTCTTCTCGATGAACTCTTTCTCAATTACATGTTCAATTAGGGTGTCCCCATATTTTGGCTTTGCTTGTGCAACTGACCATACTTCAGCAGGATTAGGCAATTCCAGAGACTTAAATTTTGATGTATTGGCTTCAGAAATGTTAATCTTTCTAGGAGGAAACTTAGGACGAACAGAACCTATCCTTCGCGCCATCCAGTCTGGTATCTCTCTACGAGGACCATCACTAAGCAGCTTCGATTTCTGAGAATCATCATCAATTAGAAGAGCTAATCTTCCACCAACAACTATTGCATCTTCATCCCTTTCATCTAGCAGTCGGCTCTTTGGAAAGACAGGCTCTGCAAGTTCTGCTCTTTGCCTCCATATCTTCGAAGCAGATTCAGCTGCTTTTGGTGCCCTATGCAGAGTTTCATATCTTCTCGTATATGCCTCATCTTTCAATGGTGCTACCTCATTAGAGGATTCAACTGAACCTTTGGTTGCTTCCACTTCGACCTTCAAATTCTTCGAAGAAGCCTTCTTCCTTTCTGCTTCTAGCACCAATCTCCCAGTCTCATTTTCTTCTTCAACCTGATAGGCTGTTTCAACTGCAGAAGTTTCTGCAGCCAAGATGTTCAGCTGTGTGTCCCCTAATATGTCAGATGTTGCCTGTTGAAATGCAATCTCGGCTAATTTTTCAACTTTCACTGCAAGTTCTACAGCATCTTGTTTTGCAAGGACCAATTTGGATTCCAGGTTGAAATTTTTATTTACTGAATCCTTCAGCTTTTTCTTAAACAATTTTTCCGCTGCCTTGATTGCCATTTTCTTTTCATCCATTACTTTTGCTAAAAATTCCTGTTGCTTAACCTTAGATGTAGCCAACTCCTTAAGTAACTGATCTCTCTCCTTTTCTAAGGTTTCTTGTCTGGATTGTGTCTCATAAAGTGCTTTTCTAGCTGCCATCAAGGCATCTTCATTGACTTCTGGTACAGTACCATCACTAGCAATATCTATCGAAGCCTCACCAGACTCACCCTGAGAGAAAAATATATACAAAATTATCCGGGAAGGCACACACTGGATCTCTGCCTGAATTGAAATGACATGATCATTGTACTAGAAAATAAAATTGAGAAATCAGAGATGCAACTGCTTGCATCCCATGATAGATGCCAACCCAACGCCTTGTGCATGGGTTTCACAACAGTGTTCAAAATAATTACCTTATAGCTAAAAGAAAAGAACAAGGAGTATAACATACCACACTACAGCACACAGCATCCCTTGATTTGAAGAGGGAGTCACTTTTGTATAATAATTTTCTGCAAAAACTACATGTTGGATTCTAACAAATTTGCCAATATTAAAAAAACTGAATCAGAAATGTAATATGAACCTTTTATGATACGAGTGCTTTCTACAGGTTAAAGAATATTTCTTGGGAGTGACGAACAAATTAGGCCTACCAACACCTGAGGATATAAAAAGATGGTGTGGAAGGATCCCGATGGCACCATCTGCTAGTGAGATTGTAGCCATCGTTTCCTGTCAAGAGAATCAATAATTGTAACAAAGCTTAGATTTAAAATTACAAACATTACTATGAATACTAAGGTTAGCGCATGATCAAACTTTGTACTAAACCACCAACTTGTTTAAAAACAAAACTGTTACATATAGGGTCCTAAAACAGTATCAAATTTCAACCTCCCCTCACATGCAACCGCTGCTGGTAAGTGGATATTCATATATAGGCAGATCACCACGCACAACCCAAACACAGTGCATATTGCACCTAAAACATAGAGAGGAATGTGCAAGAAAAAGGACCTAACCGCATTACCTTGCAAAACCAGAGCAAAGATACAATATTACCACCACCTGATGTAAGGATGAAAATCTTAAAATGGAATCAAGAAGGGGAGATGACCATAGAGGTGAAAGAAAACAATTATTCTCAACATTGTGTATAAAGATAAATAAAAATACTCTAATAGAATGCTTAAAACCAATATCAAGATTTAACACCACGATGTGAGGAGACCCGCGTCACCCCCACGAATTTGCAATATACATCTCCCCTCTACCCAACCCCCCGCAGAGGAAGAATAATGACAAAGGTATCACATTTTGTCAAACTAATCAAGCATCAAATTGATAGCATTAAGCTCTTCCCAGTTTGAAATTCTCATGGTTAGATCACACCAGCAGGAAGCAGTTGTAGTTAAGTACCTAAAGGTTATTCTATTAAATTAAGGCAAATGATGCCCCCCCTCCAACGTAAAAAAAAACAGGCAGTTATTTAACCAAGAAATTGATGTGGATTTCTTAACTTTATATTAGACTAATCTGACACATTGATTAAGTTTTACCATATGTGCTATAAATAGTACATTATCAACGAAAATTTTGGTAAACACTACCATATCAAGATTACATTAAGAAAAAAATAGGTTTAACATAAATATCAGTGCATGGCTTTTTCTTTTGGAATGGGGTGGAGAAGGGAGTATCGATTGTAGAAACTAACTAGTCTCGTCAACAACAGTGTATTATCTCACATTTACACCAACTGAACGAAGTGAAACCAAACGAACACACAAAAAATATAAACAAAAAATAGAAGTTCATAGCAAACACATTACGACATCTAGCATGCATAAGCGCATAAAAAGCCTAAATTCAGATACAAATCCGAAAAGATAGTAAAAACAGGAGTCCATACTATATAAAACACCCAATACTGATCACGGATAAGTAGGTAAACGAACACCGGACACCGGATATCTCTGACCTGAAAATATGGAATTTAACAGCAGGAGTAGGCTATTATCAAGTATTTGAGTGCTGAATCGAATAAGATTTGCATTTGGCAGTTGCAACAGTGCTCAGACAGATTCATCAATGGATGCGTATATGTATGTGTTCGTAACGTAAATGGGACTTCCTGATGGCGCGGAGAGAAAGGAGAACGACTTTTTGGGGCGGGTGCAGCACGGGATCTCGGCATAAAGCACTGGAGGTGACTCACTGCTTGAATGACTCGGGCCCCTTTCTGAAAAGTAAAAAGTCATTCAACTTTGTGGTTACTGTAGCCGTATTTGTATCTATATCTATAATATATTTTAATAAAAGTTCTTACAACTGTTTTTTATATAAAAAATATTATTTTATTAATTTATATTATTTAAAATTTAAAACTATAAATAAATTTTATAGAAATATAA